>NW_017189719.1:0-35063 GCF_001704415.2 Capra hircus | reverse complement strand
TATAAGCCCAGCAAGACTTCTGTGGAAGTTCATCACACCCAATGCTGTTGAGCGCTCACTGACTGTCCCTCTCCGGGTTGCTGGAATCAGGGCCAAAGAATAGCAAAGAAATGCTCGCTCTCTTACTATGATTACGTAGATCTCAATGGGTTTTTCAAAAACGGCATGTGGGTCAGGGCTTACTTGGGTCCCCCTTTTGGTATCTTAACAGAGAAAAATCTCCCAGGCTTAGTTAGGGATGCCAATGGATCTTCTCACTGCAGAAAAGTGTAGAATAACATGAATGTATTTCACTAACCCCCATCTCCTTTTTACCCTGATTGCTAACCAGTCCTTGCCAAATTAGGCTGAAAAAGAAAGCTCCTGCTCTTCGTTTGAAAATCTTGATCTGTCCAATTTGAGACAACTTACCAACCTTTACATTAAAGGCTCTATTAAATACTGTGAATTGAATCATGGGACACAAGATTGCGTACGTATCTTCAGGTGATCCTCTTCACACAGCATGTGTATTAATATTTACAGTTAAAGTTCTGCTATCATTTTATAAGACTGGTAAACTGAAAATTCAGTGCTGTGATGGACAGGAAGGAGGGGCGAAAGGAAACTCATCTCAGCCTGGGTGTCACATCATAGTTAGAACACAAGAGCTGAATGTAGGTTTCAACCCTTGTTGAAACCCAGCGGCGTCTGACCTTTGGAAGGCCTTTAATCTCATTGAGTCTCAGGGTCTCTGACAGCTAATCCAAAGAAAAAGTTCATCTTACTTAAAGAAGCCCATCCAATTTTGTCGATTCTGTAATCATAAATCATGATAAAGATGGCCTCTTCAAATATACTTAGGCTGCCACCTGGGGAGAGCTGCATTGGTTGCTTTATTTTCCCATTTCTGGTGATGGAGAAATTGATACGTCAAAACAGGTTTAAAAGAGCGCCCAAAACAATAGTGATGGGAATCTTAAATCTCTAATTCAAGGCTTTGCATCCTAGCTTCTGCCTGGCACTTACTTGCCGTTTATGTGTCTGTTGGCGCATTCATATTGCGCATATCCAAAATGCTATTCTGAAATTGATTGCCATTGGGCAGAGATGTTACATTATTAAAATATTTTGTTAGAGTCTTCTAAATGAGATTTATCCTCCTAGACAGCAGAGATCTTAGAGCATATAAGATGTATTATTTTAATTTATGCTCCTATTACCAAAAAATGGGAAGCAGTTTGCACTAAAACACAAGGAATAGCAATCTATAACATTCCAGGAGGAAAAAAATCTAGGCCAGCAGAACTATGTGGGTAAGCCACCCCAAACCTAAATGCTGGTCGAAAATGAAACTTCTCTTCTTCTCCTTTCTTGATTTGTATTAAGTTTTCTCTTCATATTCTTTTTTCTTTCCCATCCTTACCTGCTGATCAAGGCAAAATCTGAGCCCAGGTGTCCTAAACTATAATCCAAAGCTTCCCTAATGGAGACAGTCATTTTAATTCTCATGGCAACTCATTACGCGCTACAAACTATATTAGGGAGCCATTTTACGCCCATGGAAGAAACTAGGGCACAGAGGACAGGTTGAAAAATTGCCCTTAAAAGTCAACACAATTGATAAACTACCTGTGGAGTTGGAATTTTGTTATCAAGAACAGAGCTTCTTGAATTACACTCAATGCATTATGGGGTTTTTTTTGGCCTGATAAAAATCAAGCTGTTCTAATGAAATTTATTGTTGGACCTGAATGGCCTTCCGCCACAACTCTGCTAAATACACTAAAATCGTTGAATCCTGTACACATTTTAAAATGTTGTGGGAATTGCACTATCGACATTAAATAGCTGGTGGGGTGCATGCTGAACTAATACTGATTGTGCACTTCCTAAGATATTATAAGACTGTACGTTTAGTTGCTCAGTAAAGAGTGTGTGCTGTATGTTCGCACTCACAGTCGTCTTTGTGACTGAGGTCCACCAACTCTGGATCTGTCTTAGACCCCTCCAGGTTTCCCTCATGGATGTCCCTATTAATGACCCTTCAAAGTTAAAGACTGTTCTCTTGTCTCAAATTTATAATCAAACTGAACCAACTGTGTTAAGTATGAGCAAAGACATAAACGAGCGATTCCCCGATTAGATGCGCACGCGGGCAGGAATAGGACGGGCAGACACTTTTCCCTCCAGCAAAATTAATCAAAGATCATTTGAACGCTGGTGAGCAACCTCCACAAAACAACTTGCTGTACACACGTGAGGGGCGACAGAGGACAACAAGGCACTCCAGGAAAGTAAAGCGTGCCATCTCTAAGGTCTAGAAAAGAGCTACAGAACAAAATAAAAGACCAAACATCACGCAGAGCACAAAAGTAGAAAGTTCGCAGAAACAGGATGACCAGATCGCTGAACACGCGCTGGTGAGGGAGTCGTAGACCAGAAGAAGGAGTTTCCACAACCCAGAAAACAAAGATGCGGTCGCACCAGTCAGACATGCTGCAGGCGACAAAAGCCAGCGTGTGAAAAAAGTTTCTGGGATCTTCAAAGAAAGAGGAGCAAAAACATTGTAATGGGAAAGGAAAGAAGGACACCCCCTGCCCCCACAAGAAAAATAAGCATCATAACCGTGCAAAAACTGCACAGAAGCGGAGAAGTACCCAGGGGACCAGATACCGAATTCCATCCACCAGAGTGACAAGCAAGGGGAGCTAGGAGCGGCTGAAAGACACAGGCGCGGGGCGCAGGGGTGGGGCGAGAACATCGCATCAACTGGTAGCAACAGGAACCGGGAGAGAACCCTGGCGCCCCACAAGGATCCCAAATGCTTACCAGGGGAATACTGGTGGCCCGCGGGGATGAATGCCCTAGGAAAAGGGATCACCACCCCGGCCACAAGGAGCTAACGTCGCAGCCGATTTAGCAACGGGCCCACAAGCCACCAATGTCCACCAAGTGATCAACCAAGAAGAGTGGAAAAAAAAGAGAGAGAACTTTCCCTTGCTGGCTCACAGAACAAAGTTCAGTTCAGTTCAGTCGCTCAGTCGTGTCTGACTCTTTGCGACCCCATGAATCGCAGCACGCCAGGCCTCCCTGTCCATCACCATCTCCCGGAGTTCACTCAGACTCACGTCCATCGAGTCAGTGATGCCATCCAGCCATCTCATCCTCTGTCGTCCCCTTCTCCTCCTGCCCCCAATCCCTCCCAGCATCAGAGTCTTTTCCAATGAGTCAACTCTTCATGTGAGGTGGCCAAAGTATTGGAGTTTCAGCTTCAGCATCATTCCTTCCAAAGAAATCCCAGGGTTGATCTCCTTCAGAATGGACTGGTTGGATTTCCTTGCAGTCCAAGGGACTCTCAAGAGTCTTCTCCAACACCACAGTTCAAAAACATCAATTTTTTGGCGCTCAGCCTTCTTCACAGTCCAACTCTTCACAGTCCAACTCTCACATCCATACATGACCACCGGAAAAACCACAGCCTTGACTAGACGGACTTTAGTCAGCAAAGTAATGTCTCTGCTTTTGAATATGCTATCTAGGTTGGTCATAACTTTCCTTCCAAGGAGTAAGTGTCTTTTAATTTCATGGCTGCAGTCACCATCTGCAGTGATTTTGGAGCCCCCCAAAATAAAGTCTGACACTGTTTCCACTGTTTCCCCATCTATTTCCCATGGAGTGATGAGACCGGATGCCATGATCTTCATTTTCTGAATGTTGAGCTTTAAGCCAATTTTCTCACTCTCCTCTTTCACTTTCATCAATAGGCTTTTTAGTTCCTCTTCACTTTCTGCCATAAGGGTGGTGTCATCTGCATTTCTGAGGTTATTGATATTTCTCCCGGCAATCTTGATTCCAGCTTGTGCTTCTTCCAGTCCAGCGTTTCTCATGATGTACTCTGCACAGAAGTTAAATAAGCAGGGTGACAATATATAGCCTTGACGTACTCCTTTTCCTATTTGGAACCAGTCTGTTGTTCCATGTCCAGTTCTAACTGTTGCTTCCTGACCTGCATAAAGATTTCTCAAGAGGCAGGTCAGGTGGTCTGGTATTCCCATCTCTTTCAGAATTTTCCACAGTTGATTGTGATCCACACAGTCAAAGGCTTTGGCATAGTCAATAAAGCAGAAGTAGATATTTTTCTGGAACTCTCTTGCTTTTTTGATGATCCAGCGGATGTTGGCAATTTGATCTCTGGTTCCTCTGCCTTTTGAGCGAATACCAAAGGAAAGCTAGCTGGCTACGTACAGGCCCCTCCCCTTCCCCCGCCAGAGGCAGAGAGGCAGATGTGCAAAAGCCAGAGCTGGAAGGCAACGGACTGCTTCAATCTCGGTCCCAGAGACTGGGATTCTACATCAAACTGTGAGCAGGCTCCCAGTTGCTAACCACGTCTTCCTGGGATCCTGGATGGTTGACATTTGCCAGGAGGGTGTAAGCCTGAGATCAGCTGCCCAGAGGAGACACACGGCACACCTGAGATGGTGCTCTCCCAGCTCACCTGGGAAACCGAGCAGCCGGGACTGGGGGGGTGATTAAGACACACGGCACACCTGGGACAGTGTGCTGGCCAAGCACCTGGTTGCCTGAGCTGCTTGGACCTGGGGAGGGCACAAAACACATGCCTAACTGAGTCTGTGCCCTTGAGGAGTACCGGAGAACCTAAACCTGAGCAGCTTAGACCTGGGAAGCGCATGAAATGTAGGGCACACTTTGGACAGTGTCCTGCAGAGCACCCTGGAGCCTGAGCAGTGTAGACCTAGAAAGCATATGTTGCTGTGAGCTGGGGCAAACCTAGTGTGGTCCATACACTGCGAGCCCTCCCCACATATGCCAGTGATATTTGTTTGCAGTGTTCCTCCCTCCCCACAACACAACTAAATAAGTGAGTCTAAATAAAGTGACTACCTTTGCCCCCTTGTGACAGGGTGGAAATTGGACACTGAACAGACTTGCAAACAGAGGAAGTCAAAATAAACAAAGAAGAGGGAATGGCTCTGGAAGTGACAGGTGCAACAGATTAAAATCCTGTAGTTAACATTGACTAAGCATTGGAGGGAGCCTATAGACCTTGAGAACAAGTACAAGCTGGAACAAGAACTATCTGAAACTGAACTGACCCCACACTGCCCACAACAGCTCTAGAGAAATTCCTAGATATATTTTTACTATTATCACTTTTTAATTTAAAAAAAGTTCTTTATTACTCCTTTAATTTTCTTTTTTATAACCTATTATTACCTTGCAAAACAGACCCTATTTTAAAACCAAATTTCATATATATATATTTTATAATTTTTTGATTGATTTTGTTTTATATTTGTAATATTGTATTTTTGAGAGTCCAACTGCTACTCTAGATTTTTAATCTTTGCTTTATGCAAAGATTTGCTTTGCTTTTATTTTTTATTTTTTTTAACAATTCAAATATTTATTACCTGATAAATTTATGAACAAAGTGGTATACCTGCATAATTGAATGCTACTGAGTACTGAGAAAAAAGCCAAGCTAGTGACATAAAGGTAGAGATGAGTATCAAATGAATATCAAATGCATTATGCTAAGCGAAAGAAGTAAAACAGCTCAAAAGGTCCCATTTGATTCTATTCATATGAAATCTGGAAAAACACAAAATTTTAGGTAAAAAAATAGATCAGTGATTACCAGGGTCTCATCATAAGGGGAGGGATTAGCCTTAAAAAAAAAAAAAAGGAGGACCAAGAGAGATAATTTCGATGTGATAGAACTGTTCAATTTCTTGATTATGGTGGTTACTTACACTTGTTATCAAAACTTACAAAACTGTAATTTAAAGGATGAATTTACAAAAACCTGACCCTAAAATTTTTAAAAATAATGACAAAAATAAAATCTGACCTAATGTTTTCTAATAAAAATTGAATTGAAATATATAAAAATAAAAAGGCAAATTTCTAATAGCTTTGCATCAGAAATATATTGAGGTCACAGAATCAGTTGTTCATAGAGCCCAGGATGATTTCATAAATAATTGAAGCTAGAAAATATAAGAAAACAGAGTCAGCCTCACTGTCAAATGAGCAAGGTAGATTGGTGATTGGTGATGGTCAGTCAGTCGTATCCAACTCTTATCCACTCCACGGAGAGCAGCACGCCAGGCTTCCCCATCCTTTCGCCATCTCTGAGTTTGCTCAAACTGAGGTGCATTGAGTCAGTGATGCCATCCAACAATCTCATCCTCTGTCTCCCCTTCTCCTCTTTCCTTCAATCTTTTCTAGCATCAGGGTCTTTTGCAATGAATCGACTCTTTGTATCAGGTAGCCAAAGTATTGGAGCTTCAGCTTCAGCATCAGTCCTTCCAAGGAATACTCAAGGTTGATTTCTTTTAGGATGGACTGGTTTGATCTCTTTTGATCTCCAAGGGACTCTCAGGAGTTTTCTCCAACACTACAGTTCAAAAGCAACAGTTCTTCAGCACTCAACCTTCTTTATGGTCCAACTCTCACATCCATACATCACTACTAGAAAAACCACAGCTTTCACTGTACGGACCTTTGTCAGCAAAGTAATGTCTCTGCTTTTTAATAAGCTGTCTAAAAGAGAAGACAGAGATTCCGCTCAGTCGTGTCTGACTCTCTGCAACCCCACAGACTGTAGCCTGCCAGGCTCCTGTTACAGACTTCTCCAGGCAAGAATACTGGAGTGGGTTGCCATTTCCTTCTCCAGGTGCTTTGCTTTTAATCTTTGCTTTGTTATCAGTTTTGCACCTTTAGGAATCTAGTCTTCAGTATCCACTTTCACTTAGGGGTGCAATTACTGGCTTGATTGCTCTCTCCCCTTTTGACTCTCCCATTTCTCCCCCAGGTCACCTCTATCTCCTCCCTCACCCTTCTCTTCTCTACTTCACTCTGGGAATCTCTCTGGGTGTTCCAAGTTGTGGAGAGCACTTAGGGAATCGATTACTGGCTAGATTACTCTCTCCCCTTTTGACTCTCCCTCTTCTCCTCCTGGTCACCTCTATCTCCCTCCTCCCTCTTCTCCATGTAACTCCGTGAACCTCTCTGGGTGTCCCTCACTGTGGAGAATTGTTTCACCATTCACCTAGATGTTTTATCATCTGTGCTGTATGGTTGGAGAAGTCTTGAGGCTACTGTAAGTATAAGAATGAAAGCAAGAGGCAGGAGGCTTAAATCCCAAACTTGAGAACATCAGAGAACTCCTAATTCTAGAGAACATTAATAGACAAGAGCTCATCCAAAAGCCTCCATCAGTTCAGTTCAGTTCAGTCGCTCAGTCATGTCCGACTCTTTGCGACCCCATGAATTGCAGCACGCCAGGCCTCCCTGTCCATCACCAGCTCCTGGAGTTCACTCAGACTCGCGTCCATCGAGTCCGTGATGCCATCCAGCCATCTCATCCTCTGTCGTCCCCTTCTCCTCCTGCCCCCAATCCCTCCCAGCATCAGAGTCTTTTCCAATGAATCAACTCTTTGCATGAGGTGGCCAAAGTACTGGAGCTTCAGCTTTAGCATCATTCCTTCCAAAGAACACCCAGGACTGATCTCGTTTAGAATGGACTGGTTGGATTTCCTTGCAGTCCACGGGACTCTCAAGTGTCTTCTCCAACAACACAGTTCAAAAGCATCAATTCTTCTGTGCTCAGCTTTCTTCACAGTCCAACTGTTACATCCATACATGACTACTGGAAAAACCATAGCCTTGACTAGACCCCAGGACACATATTAATCAGACTAACAAAGATCAAACACAAACAGCAAATATTAAAAGCAGCAAAGGAAAAGCAACAAATAACACACGAGGGGATCCCCATAAGGATAACAGCTGATCTTTCAATAGAAACTCTTCAGGCCAGAAGAGAATGGCAGGACATAATTAAAGTGATGAAAGAGAAAAACCTACACCCCAGATTACTGTACCCAGCAAGGATCTCATTCAGATATGAAGGAGAAATCAAAAGCTTTACATACAAGCAAAAGCTGAGATAATTCAGTACTACCAAACCAGCTCTTCAACAAATGCTAAAAGATCTTCTCTAGACAGGAAACACAGAAAAGGTTTATAAACTCAAACCCAAAACAAGAAAGTAAATGGCAATGGGATCAGACTTACCAATAATTACCTTAAATGTAAATGGGTTGAATGCCCCAACCAAAAGACAAAGACTGGGTGAATGGATACAAAAACAAGACCCCTATATATGCTGTCTACAAAAGACCCACCTCAAATCAAGGGACACATACAGACTGAAAGTGAAGGGCTGGAAAATGATATTTCATGCAAATGTTGACCAAAAGAAAGCAGGAGTAGCAATACTCATATCAGATAAAATAGACTTTGAAATAAAGGCCATGAAAAGAGACAAAGAAGGACACTACATAATGATCAAAGGATCGATCCAAGAATAACAATTATAAATATATATGCACCCAACATAGGAGCACCACAATATGTAAGGCAAATGCTAACAAGGACGAAAAGGGAAATTAACAGTAACACAATAATAGTGGGAGACATTAATACCCCACTCACACCTATGGAAAGATCAACCAAACAGAAAATTAGCAAGGAAACACAAACTTTAAATGATACAATGGACCAGTTAGACCTAACTGATATCTATAGGACATTTCACCCCAAAACAAGGAGTTTCACCTTTTTCTCAAGTGCACACAGAACATTCTCCAGGATAGATCACATCCTGGGCCATAAATCTAGCCTTAGTAAATTCAAAAAACTGAAATCATTTCAAGCATCTTTTCTGATCACAATGCAGTAAGATTAGATGTCAACTACTGGGAAAAAAAACTATTAAAAACACAAACATATGGATGCTAAACAACACGCTTCTGAATAACCAATAAATCATGGAAGAAATAAAAAAGGAAATCAAAATATGCATAGAAACAAATGAAAATGAAAACACAGCAACCCAAAACCTATGGGATTCAGTAAAAGGACTGTTAAGGGGAAGGTTCATAGCATTACAAGCTTATCTAAAGAAACAAGAGAAAAATCAAATAAATAACCTAATTTTACACCTAAAGCAACTAAAAAAAGAAATTAAGAACCCCAGCATTAGTAGAAGGAAAGAAATCATAAAAAATAGGGCAGAAATAAATGAAAAATAAATAAAGGAGACTATAGCAAAAATCAACAAAACTAAAAGCTAGTTCTTTGAGAAGATAAATAAAATTGACAAGCCATTAGTCAGACTCATCAAGAAAAAAAGGGAGAAGAATCAAATCAACAAAATTAGAAATGAAAATGGAGAAATCACAACAGACAACACAGAAATACAAAGGATCATAAGAGACTTCTATCAGCAACTATATGCCAATAAAATGGATAACTTGGAAGAAATGGATGAATTCTTAGAAAAGTATAACCCTCGAAAACTGAACCAGGAAGAAATAGAAAATCTTAACAGACCCATCACAAGCACAGAAAGAGAAACTGTAACCAGAAATCTTCCAACAAACAAAAGCAGAGGACCGGATGGCTTCACAGGTGAATTGTAGCAAAAATTTAGAGAAGAGCTAACACCTATCTTACTCAAACTCTTCCAGAAAACTGCAAAGGAAGGTAAACTCCCAAACTCATTCTATGAGGCCACCATCACCCCAATACCAAAACCAGACAAAGATGCCACAAAAAAAGAAAACTACAGGCCAATATCACTGATGAACATAGATGCAAAAACCCTCAACAAAATTCTAGCAAACAGAATCCAACAACATATTAAAAAGATCATACATCATGACCAAGTGGGCTTTATCCCAGGGATGCAAGGATTCTTAAATATTTGTAAATCAATCAATGTGATATAGCACATTAACAAATTGAAAGATGAAAACCATATGACTGTCTCAATAGATGCAGAGAAAGCCTTTGACAAAATTCAACAACCATTAATGACAAAAACTCTCCAGAAAGCAAGCACAGAAGGAACATACCTCAACATAATAAGAGCCATATATGATAAACCCACAGCAAACATTATCCTCAATGGTGAAAAATTGAAAGCATTTTCCCTAAAGTCAGGAACAAGACAAGAGTGCCCACTCTCACCACTACTATTCAACACAGTTTTGGAAGTTTTAGCCACAGCAATCAGAGAAGAAAAATAAATAACATGAATCCAGATTGGAAAAGAAGAAGTAATACTCTCACTGTTTGCAGATGACATGATCCTTTACATAGAAAACCCGAAAGACACCACCAGAAAATTACTAGAGCTAATCAATGAATATACTAAAGTTGCAGGATATAAAATCAACACACAGAAATCCCTTGCATTCCTATACACTAACAATGAGGAAACAAAAAGAGAAATTAAGGAAACAATTTCATTCACCACTGCAATGAAAAGAATTAAATATTTAGGAATATATCTGCCTAAAGAAACAAAAGACCTATATATAGAAAATTATAAAACACTGATGAAAGAAATCAAAGAGGACACAAATAAATGGAGAAATACACTATGTTCATGGATTGGAAGAATCAATATAGTGAAAATCAGTATACTACCCAAAGCAGTCTATGGATTCAATGTAACCCCTATTGAGCTACCAATGGCATTTTTCAGAGAACTAGAAGAAATAATTTCACAATTTGCATGGAAATACAAAAAACCTTAAATAGCCAAAGCAATCTTGAGAAAGAAGAATGGAATTGGAGGAATCAACCTGCCTGTCTTCAGACTATACTACAAAGCTACAGTCATCAAGACAGTATGGTACTGGAACAAAGACAGAAATATAGATCAATGGAAGAAAATGGAAAGCCCAGAGATAAATCCATGTACCTATAGAGGAGGCAAAAATATACAATGGAGAAAGGACAATCTCTTTAACAAGTGGTGCTGGGAAAACTGGTCAACCACCTGTAAAAGATCAAATCTAGAACATTTCCTAACACCATACACAAAAATAAACTCAAAATGGATTAAAGATCTAAATGTAAGACCAGAAACTATAAAACTCCTAGAGGAAAACATAGGCAAAACACTCTCTGACATAAATCACAGCAGGATCCTCTATGACCCACCTCCCAGAGTAATGGAAATAAAAGCAAAAATAAACAAGTGGGACCTAATTAAACTAACAGCTTTTGCACAATGAAGGAACTATAAGCAAGGTGAAAAGACAGCCTTCAGAATGGGAGAAAACAATAGCAAACAAAGCAACTGACAAAGAACTAATCTCAGAAATATATAAGCAGTTCCTGCAGCTCAATTCCAGAACAATAATGACCCAATCAAAAAATGGCCAAAGAACTAAACAGACATTTCTCCAGAGAAGACATACAAATGGCTAACAAACACATGAAAAGATGCTCAACATCACTCATTATCAGAGAAATGCAAATCAAAATCACAATGAGGTATCATCTCACGCTGGTCAGAATGGCTGCTATCAAAAAGTCTACAAACAATAAATGCTGGAGAGGGTGCAAAGAAAAGGGAACCCTCCTACACTGTTGGTGGGAATGCAAACTAGTACAGCCACTATGGAGAACAGTGTGGAGATTCCTTAAGAAACTGGAAATAGAACTGCCATCAGTTCAGTTCAGTTCAGTTCAGTCACTCAGTCGTGTCCGACTCTTTGTGGCCCCATGAATCGCAGCACGCCAGGCCTCCCTGTCCATCACCAACTCCTGGAGTTCACTCAAACTCATGTCCATCGAGTCGGTGATGCCATCCAGCATCTCATCCTCTGCCATCCCCTTCTCCTCCTGCCCTCAATTCCTCCCAGCATCAAGGTCTTTTCCAATGAGTCAACTCTTCCCATGAGGTGGCCAAAGTACTGGAGTTTCAGCTTCAGCATCAGTCTTCCCAATGAACACCCAGGACTGATCTCCTTTAGGTTGGACTGGTTGGATATCCTTGCAGAACTGCCATACGACCCAGCAATCCCACTGCTGGGCATACACACTAAGGAAACCAGAATTGAAAGAGACACATGTACCCCAATGTTCATCGCAGCACTGTTTACAATAGCTAGTACATGAAAGCAAGCTAGATGTCCATTGGCAGATGAATGGATAAGAAAGCTGTGGTACATATACCCAATGGAATGTTACTCAGCTATTAAAAATAATGCATTTGAATCAGTTCTAATGAGGTGGATGAAACTGGAGCCTATTATACAGAGTGAAGTAAGTCAGAAAGAAAAACACCAATACAGTATATTAACACATATATATATAGAATTTAGAAAGATGGTAATGATGACCCTATATGTGAAACAGCAAAAGACACAGATATAAAGAACAGACTTTTGGACTCTGTGGGAGAATATGAGGGTGGGATGATTTGAGAGAATAGCACTGAAACATGTATATTGCCATATGGGAAATAGATCACCAGTCCAAGTTTGATTCATGAAACAGGGCACTCAAAGCCAGTGCACTGGGACAACGCTGAGGGATGGGATGGGGAGGGAGGTGGGAGAGGGGTTCAGGATGGGGGACACATGTACGCCCATGGCTGATTCATGTCAATGTGTGGCAGAAAACCACCACAACATTGTAAAGTAATTAGCCTCCAATTAAAATAAATAAATTTTTAAAAAATGTCTCAATCCAGTGACTATATCATTAACTATTATGTGCCAGTAAGTGTGAAGCCAGATTGTAGACCAGGTCTGTTTGACTTAAACCCTATTGATCTTGACTACTAGGTTATGCCACCTGTGATAAAGATGATGATGATCATAATAATGAAAACAATAGTAATGATTATTATAGCTGACATTTATTGGGTTTTTATAGTGGGCCAGCACTTGTCTAAATATTTAAATAAACTTAACTCCTTTAATCATCACAAAATCCTCTGAGGTTGGTACTACTATTAGCCTCATTAAAAAACTAACTTCTAGTCATATTTATAAACTGAAGAACGGGGAATTTATTGTTAAGTATTTTTAACTAAGACATAATTCACCTACTGTAAAATTTCCCTTTAAAATGTAAAATGTAGTGATTTTTAGTCTACCCATTATGTTGCACAACCATCACCACTCTATAATTCTAGAACATTTTCATTACTCCAAGAAGAAAGTCTGTGTGCATCAGCAGTCATTCTCCATCTCCCCTGCCCTCTAGCTCCTGGCAATGACTAATCTATTTTCTGTCTCTATAGATTTGCCCATTCTGAACATTTCATATAAAAGGAATCATACAATATGTATCTTTTCATGTCTGGTTTCTTTCACTTGGAATAGAGAAAAACAGCTACTGTTTATTTGTTGCCATGACTACCACGTCCTAAGTGCTGTTATTGGGAGCTTTGTGTGCATTACCTCTAATTTTCCCAATAACTTTGTGTCAGAAACTGTTATCTTCATTTTAATGAGGAGACTGAGTCGCAGAGCTGTACAGTAACTTGCATAAAGTGCAACAGCTCATAAATGTCAGAGTTAAAATGCAAACCCAGGTCTATCTGTACCCAAATCCCATACCCTTCATACTCCATCCCTCTGCCTCATGGTCACATGAATGTAGGCCAGTAATGTGGTGGTCTTGAAGCCAGAGAAAAGGAGTCAAATTAGCCTGTGGTGGTGGGAAGTATAGCTCTAAGCTCTACTGGACTTGGTACCTGGTAGTGGGGTGGGGGTTTGGGGCATCTCCTCCCCCCCAAGCCTATGCTTTAGATGTCAGCAAATTTGTCTGCTGAAGTCCTGCTTGACCTCTCTGGAATGCCCTTGTGGCCCCAGCTGACGTCTAGATTGAAAAGCTGTAGGGTGGAATTTCTGTATTTCTTCATCGAGCTTTGGGTTATGCATGGAATCATGATGAAGTAAGTCAAGACAAAGGGAAGGGGGGAAAAATCAACAGAATCTCTTCAAGCATTCCTCAAAGTCAGTCCCTTGGGCACATTTCCGTCTCAGATTCATTGACTGGGCATCAGGTACCCTTGTGTGGTTGGGCATTGAAGGCTGATGGCTCATACAAGCTACCAGAGGTTTCCCCGATGGTTTGTTGCTGTTGACCTATACTGACATTTTCTCCCAATGTAAAGCTCTTTATGGTGTGACCTGGAGGGATCTGGGGTAATGCACTTCAAAGAGAGAGGACTGGTTGATAAAGCTGAGATTTGTACTGTGCAGTGGTGATAACAATTCTTTGATGGCTTTGGAGGATTTCACATAAAAGAGAAAATTTATCTCAAAGAACAGACTCCGAGAATGTTTGAGCTAGAAGTGACTCTTAAGTCTAAGTATTCAGCCCTTCTTTTTTTTAGAGACAAATATATTTACCAAGTCTAAAAAAAGGGTTTTGGCATAAACAGTGCATGCCAATGGGAGAGCCCACAGGGGTCATGGTAAAGCAGTTAGCTTTACCTGGTGAAGCCCCAGTGATCCCTGAATTTCAGTGACACACAAACATATCAAATGGTGCTTACATCATACACTCTTTTGGCCCTTCATGCTGCCACTTCACTGGCTCTCTCTGGTGAAAACATGCCCTCTGCAGGGTGGGTCCTTGTCACTTCCCAGAACACTGATGATAATGATGGCAATGACAATGACAACATCATCTCTGAAAATCTGGAGAGTGGTAGACATCTGCAAGGATGCCTTGGGGTATCAGACTCCCCAGATGCCCCCTCAAAGCCACTCATCTGATATACTCCCTTCTCCCTCTAAAGGACCACCAGGGCAGCCTTACAGGGGGAGAGGAGAGAGTGTAGGTCCATGGAGCAGAACCAAAATACTCACCACTATAATTAGCACTCCCCATGGACCAGCCCCCGGAGAAGGCAATGGCACCCTACTCCAGTACTCTTGCCTGGAAAATCCCATGGACGGAGGAGCCTGGTGGGCTGCAGTGCATGGGGTTGCTGAGAGTTGGACACGACTGAGCGACTTCACTTTCACTTTTCACTTTCATGCACTGGAGAAGGAAACGGCAACCCACTCCAGTGTTCTTGCCTGGAGAATCCCAGGGATGGGGGAGCCTGGTGAGCTGCCGTCTATGGGGTCGCACAGAGTCAGACACGACTGAAGCGACTTAGCAGCAGCAGCAGCATGGACCAGCCCAAGAGCTCTTTCACTTATATACTGTACAAAAGTAGATGTGGACAATGAGGAATTAAGTGGTGTTTTCCATGCTCTATATAAGAAAGCATAGAAATGGACACTGCTTTTTTAGAAATAGTGCCTTCCAAAAAAGTCTGTTTCAATGATTTGGAAAATGCAGGTCTAAACAGCTCATTTCTTCAGATTGCTGAACTGATCTGCTGTTACTGCAGCTAGAGGCCTTTAAGAGTCACTGTTGAGTTGGCAGAGGAAGTGAGAAACTGGCAGGAAAGAGGGTGCTTTGTTTTTTTGACACTGGGGATAGTGTGTCTCAGGCTTTCCCTTTAAACTTTTATCTTGAAATAGTTTTAAACTTACCAAAAGGTCGTGAAAGTAGCAGTTTCTGAATGTCTTTCACCTAGCTTCCCATTATGTTAACATCTTATATAACCACAGAATATTTATCAAAATTAAGGCATTAATGTAAAAGCACATGAAATAATGTCATTTGCAGCAACATGGATGGACCCAGAGATGATTATACTAAGTGAAGTAAGTCAGAAAGAGAAAGACAAATACCATATGATATCACTATGATATCACTTATATGTGGAATCTAAAATATGATACAAATGAAGTTATTTACAAAACAGACTCACAGACATAGAAAACAAACTTACAGTTATCAAAAGGGAAAGGTGGTGGGGAGGGATAAATTAAGAGCTTGGGATTAGCAGATACAAACTACTATATATAAAATAGATTAACAACAAGGACCTATTGTATAGCATAGGGAACTATAGTCAATATCTTGTAATAAATTATAATGGGAAAGAATATGAAAAAGAATACATATATATATATGAATCACTTCGCCGTACACCAGAAATTAACACAACATTGTAAGTTAACTATACTTATATTTAAAAAAAATTGCAAAGAGAATTAAGGTTCCTTTCCTCAAAATCTGTATCCTATTGCATCAACTATTAAAATGGTTTAAACATAAGTATATATAATCATAAAGGTTTTTTAAATATTGAAAAAGTAAAGCATTAACTTTGATACAATACTATTAACCACACTACAAAATTTCTCAAGATTTCATCAGTTTTTCCACTGTTCCAGGATCCAATCCCAGATTGCACATCACATCTGTTGCCTTAGTAACATCCTGTCTGTGTCACCTCCTTAGTTAGCTCCTGTCTGTGACAGTTTCTCAGACTTTCCTTGTCTTTCATGCCCTTGACATTTCTGAAGAGTAGTGGCCAGGTATCTTGCAGAATGTCCCTCAATTTGGGCTTGTCTGTCATAGACTTAGAGATGGAACTTATGGTTGCTGGGGGCAGGGGGAGGATGGGGGGATGGGATAGTTAGGGAGTTTGGGATGGACATGTACACACTGGTATATTTTAAACGGATAACCAACAAGGACCCACTGTATAGCACAGGAACTCTGCTCAATATAATGTGGCAGCCTGGATGGAAGGGTCATTTGGGGGAGAATGGATACATGTATATGTGTGGCTGAGTCTCTTTGCTGTCCACCTGAAACTATCACAACATTGTTTTTTCACTGGCTATACCCCAATATGGGCTTCACTGGTGGCTCAGATGGTAAAGAATCTGCCTGCAATGTGGGAGACCCAGGTTTGATCCCTGGGTCAGGAAGATCCCCTGGTATAAGGGTATATATGTTTATAGAACATCGTCCCTATCCTTAGAAAAGCTTAAAGATCCAGCATGGGAGTGATTACCACTCCATTTAAAGTGGCAGTGAACAAGGCAGGATAATGTGTTATGGTGCTGATATTATGTAAGAATTAATAGACAAGCCTGGCAGTCCAGTGGTTAAGTCTTCGCCTTTCAATGCAGGGGATGAAAGTTTGATTCCTGATTGGGAAGCTATGATTCTATGTGCTTTGGGGCCAAAAAGTCAAAAAACATAAAATAGAAACGATATTGTAACATATTCAATAAAGACTTTAAAAAATGGTCCTCTTAAAAAAAAAATAGACAACCACACTATAAGCTTGAAAAGGCCTCAAAGGGGAAGGATCTTTAAAACTGAGCTGGATCTTTAACAATTGATAGATTTGGAGAGATTAAAAAGGCACGCTGTGGAAGGCCCCCAAAAGCTAGGTAGAAACGGTTGGAGTGTTGGGAGCACAAGAGGGGAGTAGTGTTTATAGGTGTTCAGTCATCCTGAGTGTGCAGTGGGAGTCATTGCCAAGCAGGTGTGACACTTATTCTGGGCCTCCCAGAGGCAGTGCCAAACACTGTGGTCCACTGGTGAGGCAAAGAATGAGGCAGAAAAGGCAAACTGCTGCATGGAGCAAGTGAGAGACATTTTTTGGGGGGAGGGGGTGTAAATGTATCTCTGGGTGTTTTGGGTCAGCCAAAACCCCAAAGAGGGAGAGTGGTGCACCTTATCCCAGATCACTGAGCTCTTCTGCAAAATCTTGGTGCCTCTGACACCAAGTTTCTCAGTTCTGGGGAGGGGGGTATCTGGTCCTGAAGACACTGTGACTTGGGAGAACAAATCCTTGCTGAAAGAGCTCAGATTGTAGACTTTGCTGATTAAAACTAGGGTCTCCAGAAAAGGAAACCCTCCTACACTGTTTTGGGAAATGTAAATTAGTGCAGCCATTATGGAAAATGGTATAGTGGTTCCTCAAAAAGCTAAAAATAGAGTTGCTATATGATCCAGCAGTTCAACTCCTGGGCACATATCTGGAATTGTCAGAAACCCACTTTACTTTTTTGCATCTCAAATATTTGCCGAAAACCTTTGTTTTCATGGAGAACACAAGGGCAATAAAAATATAATTGCAAACTAAAGAAACTTAAACATAATAGTAATGAAAATATGCACCATTTATTGAGTACATATGCTATGACCCAGAGCTGAGCTGGATGCTCTACACATGATACGCCCATGTCCCCTAAAAATCGCACAAGGTAAGAATTACTGAGTGTAATTTACAAGTGAGGACACTAAGTTGCAGATGTATGGAGCTAATAATATTCAGGTCCTACAGATGGGAAATATTGGCAATGGGATCCTAACTTGAATTTCTTTGGTTTCAAATGACTTGTTCTTTGCCCTATGCATAGATATTTCTCATTTTCACTCAGAGTCCTGGTCCTTCAAGTTGGTCTGGTTAAGACGCTGTATTTATTTTCAGAAGCAATAGTCACACCATGAAGCCTTCCTTGTGTTCCTTTTTCAGAGCTGATTTTCAGAAATACATGAAGAAAACCTTCCCTTTTCAGCCACAGCCTATTCAAGGACCAGTGGTAACTGACCTTTGCATTCCTTACCCTATGGACCAGATGTGAATCTAATCATCTGAAGAGTTCCTACAATGAAATTTCATACTCTAAAACATACTTCTGTCACAAAAACATACTTGTAAATATTTCAGATACTTATGCTTTGGAATTCAAAGGCAGTTTCAAAAACAGGTGTTCCAGAAATGGCTTTAGTACTGGTAACATCCTTGAGATCCTAAGATGACTGCAATAAAAATAAGCAAACCCATTTGGAAGTTGACTAGGCGACTAAAAACAAGATACAATCCCCTCCTTATCTCCGACTTCAACCAAGTCAGTATTCCACATCTGTAAAAGCAGTGGAGTATAAATTGGTGTGTGTGTGTGTGTGTGTGTGTGTGTGTGTGTGTGTGTGTGTGTGTGTGTGTGTGTGTAGTGTCCTCCAACATAATGAACAACAGGAGACTGAGAAAGAGATGTGGACTTTTCCTCTGAATCTTCTACCACCTGAGTTTCTTTGCCCTAAACCCACACCAAAGTTTTTTTTTCTGTTTTTAGATTGATAATGACATTTCTTCCCATTTAAAAGTCCTTTGTTATGACCAATGCTAATTCTCATGTTTGTAGGACATTTATGTTGTTTATGATTTTAGCCCAGTTTTTAATTGGTGTGTAAGGTTGTTTTTTGTTTTTTTTTTTCCCTCTATAGATTTCTTCAGAACTTCCCTGGTGGCTCAGAGGTTAAAGAATCCGCCTCCAAAGCGGGAGACCCAGGTTCGATCCCTGGGTCAGGAAGATCCCCTGGAGAAGGAAATGGCAATCCACTCCAGTATTCTTGCCTGGAGAATCCCATGGACGGAGAAGCCTAGTAGGTTACAGTCCACGGGGTCACAAAGAGTCAGACACAACTAAGCGACTTCACCTCACCTCACCTCAGACTTCTTTATGTCATAATGACATCAACCTTTTTCCATATTTGCTCCAAGTAATTCTCCCTCAGTTTTCTCTCTGGCTTTCAACTGTCTTCATAATGGTGTGGTGGGTATTGCTATTTTCCACCTAAATTTGTTCTCCCCTTTTCCACAGTCTAGTATAGTTGGGCATGTGGCTACCTAGCTAGGGACTAATGCTCTACCCCTCCTGCAGTTAAATGGAGTCATATCGCTAACTCCTGGCCAAGGGAATGTGAGCAGAAGTCATGGTTGTCATTGTCTGACCAGGTCTTTAAGACAGTGGAAGTGCTTCCTTCCTATACTTCCCTGTGCTTTCCCGCTGGAAATCCAAATGTTAAACCAAAGGTTTTTAACCTTTACGTTTTGCTCTGGTCAATGTGGCAACAGGAGTGGGGGGAGGTCAAGCCCCATCTACACAGATTCTCACTAGCTGTGGACAGTGGGCCCAGGAGGACCTATAGGGAACCCAGAAAGCTCTTGTAGGACAATTTAAAAACCACTGCTGAGATAATTCATTACGTTTCTTAGTGATTTTTTTTTCCATGAAAGATTCCTTGTATACCAGCTCCTACACTGTTGGGCAGAGAAGGCAATGACACCCCACTTCAGTACTCTTGCCTGGAAAATCCTATGAACGAAAGAGCCTAGTAGGCTGCAGTCCATAGGGTCGCTAAGAGTTGGATACGACTGAGTGACTTCACTTTCACTTTTCACTTTCATGCACTGGAGAAGGAAATGGCAACCCACTCCAGTGTTTTTGCCCGGAGAATCCCAGAGACGGGGGAGCCTGGTGGGCTGCTGTCTATGGGGTCGCATGGAGTCGGACACGACTGAAGTGACTTAGCAATAGCACACTGTTGGGCTTCAGTTTCCTTATCTACAAATGAATCTCTAAGGTCTCCTCAAATTCTAATAATCTGGATTTCTAGTGTTCTCTAATGACCAGGACTGGACAGAGAGGGTGAGAAATCTTTGCTGACAGATCTCCCAATACAGGGTTTCAACCCATTCCTGGTGGGAGCTGAGGGGCATGCTCTGTGGAATTGAAATGCACCATCTTTCCTCGTGGTTCCCCTCCTCCTGGCCGCGTCTAATGGTAAAGAACAGCTGACGCCACTAAGTACAGGTGTCTTCAGCAAGTTCCCTGTTGTGTTCTATTGCTTTGGAATTGCTCAACTGATGTACACGTGTTTCGTGCCTTGGCTCATTTCACTCATTCATGACAAAGATGGCAACTCCTGACAGGTTAACAGAATGTAGTTAAAATCACTGCAAGTTATGCAACACATTCAGCAAGTATTTGCCTAGCACAGATCACATGTTTAGGAGGCAGGAGCAACAAGAAGAGTTGAAAAATCAAAGTTCTGCCCGCACTGTAACCTCTAATATGCTAGATGACCTGGAGCAAGTTATGCTGTCTGGCACCAGTTTCTTCTTTAAAATATTCAAGGTTGGGCTAGATAAGCCTTAAAGCCTTGTTTCTGAAATTCCTTTGATCTCTTTACTGCATTAAATACGAAGTATAGAAAAAGATGTAGCTTAGAAAAAGTGACATCATACATAGCCCTGTTCCTAAAGAGGGGTAGAGAATCAGTTTGAAAGGCATGTTGGGACTACATAGTGAATGGCCTTGAAAGACAGCTGAAGATGTTTGGATGTTACTTCATTGCCAAGGGGAATCACTGAAGGTTTTAGACTAAGGCAGTAGGGCTGAGGAAAGTTCTAGATAATAGAAAAACATATCACCAGGAAGAAAGGGTAACAAGAACAGTATGGCATGAATCAGGAAGGTCTTCTTGGCAGACTCTAAAAGATTTCAGCTGTTCCTCTTCTGTTTTCATAGATTCATTTGTTTTGCTGTTAATAATGTAGCATTGAATATCATGAATTTTTTAATCTGAAAAAAATTGCCAAGAAGGATGAAGGATTATTTTTCCTCCTTACTACTTTTTTGGGGAGGATAAATGATACATTTTCTCAAAGAGGAAGAGCCATTCAGTATAATGCTGCTGGTTTTGTTCCCTTTAGGGAAGTAGGGATTCTAGAGTCAGAGTGCTCCAGTTACTTTATGGGAATCAGTGAAGTTCAAGGGATAAAATAGTGATCTGCTTGACATTTTTTTTCCATAAGAATAAGGTTATTGACAGTTTCCAAAATAAAATCTTGCTCTACCTGATTGTTCACTCTTTCTATGCCTCCATTTTCTCATCTGAGCTAATGAAAGTACCTAACTTACAGGGTTATGAGGATTCAATAATGTAATTTTTAAAAGTGGGACTTTCTATTGTTCAATAATGCTGATGAGAAAATAGTTTCATTGTTTATAAAAAAGTCAATAATAAATGCAAGCTTTCAGGATATTTCATACCCTAAAGCAGAATAAATCTCAGATGAGTTAATAATGAACATATTTTTTTATGAACATATTTTTTAAGACACTGAATATATAAAACATCTTTGCTAACAGAGAAGAAAAAGTATAGAAAAATGGGCTAGGGACACAGACAGTTCACCGAATACAAACAGTTATTATGTCGAGCACATAGCCCTTTAACTTGGAAGTGTCACTTCTAAGGCAGTGGAGATGTCACGAGGGTGTACTCATAGGATTTCATATTAACAGTACACATTGTGGAATTATGAATGAGCTTTTTTTATTGATTTGTACCTTCTCATTCCTCTTCTTCTAACAATAAATATTACTTGTATAATATTTTTTTTTTAAAGAAAAGTGGTCCTGGACAAAATGGTGAAAATAAAGAAGTTTTGCTTCACTTTGTGAAATGTTTCCTTTTCCACACCACCCCTTCCCTCCTGCCAGTCTAATTCTCCACGTGGTTTTAATGATTCGGCCCCAGTTCTTAGGCACATTTGGTTCCTAATCCAAGTCACATGCAATTTCACCATCCTTCAGCCACTGTGGTACCTCTGAACTTTTATTTACTGCTTCTAGTACTCGTTGCTATTGGCTAAAAGGAGTGGATGTAGTTATATGAGGCAATCATGGAATTCTCCAGGCCCGAACACTGGAGTGGGTAGCTGTTCCCTTCTCCAGGGGATTTTCCCAACTCAGGGATTGAACCCAGATCTCCCGCATTGCAGGTGGATTCTTTACCAGCTGAGCCACATGAGAAGCCCTGTGAGCTTGGTGAGGGAAAATGATGTATGAGACAAGGTCGTGGAATAAAATTATATGAAGTATCCAAAAGTTTCAAGGGGGTATACAGAGAATGTCATAAACTTTCAAAGGAAGAAGAGATCACTTTCAAGTTCAATGATCCGGGCAGATTTCATGAAGGAGGCATTTCTTAAATGTACTCTTGAAAGATGTAAGAGTCCTGGTACAAAAAGACTGAATGTTACTACATGGAAAGGATAAAGCTCTTAAATAGGACCTGGCATGGAGGAAATGCTCAGTAAATATCAGCTACTATAATGAACCTCTAATTACTGTTACTATTATTAGTACCATTACCCTTCAGGGAGAGACAGAGAGGAGAGAGAGTGAATGAGCTTATAATGTATATAGTAAGGGCTTCTACAGAAGCTACATGATGGGTACAAATTCACTAACCTCACCTCACCTAGTATTCATCTGTCTCTCCATGAGGTCACTCTGAGAAAATTCATAAAAAACCCACATTTTAGATATGAGTACCCTCCCCTTGGCAAGCCAGTTTGTTCACTATCCAAAAAGACCATGAGAGGTGGGTATGATGTAACTTTTTGTAAATCCACGTCTTCCTGCCTAGACCATGTAGGTGATTACATGGAGGTAGTATCTGACTGCTTCCTTCAGTCCATGCCCTGGGATTGAGGGTCACATCCATAGTCTAGAGGGTCATAGGAGCCCCTCTGAACTGCTTTGCAGAGATCACCTTTCCGGGAATTTGTTCTGTGTCTCCTGATGTCAGTCAGAGTGGATCCCCATCTCTCTGGGGATGGATGGACATGATCTCCTTATCTTGCCCTCAAATGTTGGGGGCTCATCTCACCTCAAGCTTCAATGACATCTCAAATAATCCAGGACTTGTGGGTTTTGGAGCTGGACAGCCCTCATTTCAAAGCCTGGAGCTCTCAAGTCCTGGTTGTAGATCCTTGGGCAAGTCACTTTTCTTCTCTGAGTCTCAGTAAAATGCTCATCTTTGAAGGTATCTATACATCTTAGTGATGTATGCCAAGTGTCTGGCTTCTGGCCACTTTACACAAGCATTTTCTGAGCATCTGCCATATGTCCCAGTACTGTTTGTTCTAGGTGATGGGGATACCACAGAGAACAAAACCAATAGGGTCACAAATTTCATAGGTTAGATCAATATGTGTATAGCACATCAGAGGGTAGCAAGTACTACATAGAAAAATAAGACTGGGCTGGGGAATGGGCATACTGAGGGGTTTTTTTTCGTGTACATGCATGCTCAATCGTGTCCGACTCTTTGCGATCCTATGGACTGTAGCCACCAGGCTCCTCTGTCCATGGGATTTTTCAGGCAAGAATATTGGAGTGGGTTGCCATTTCCTCCTCCAGGGGATCTTCCCGACCCAGGGATCAAACCCGTATCTCGTGTGTCTCCTGCACTGGCAGGTGGGTTTTTACCAGCTAAATCACTGGGAAGTCCCATACTGAGGGGTGGAGGGATGTATTTGAGGTGGACAGGGAAGGCCTCACTGATAGTTTGTTTGAATGGAGACCACAGGGAAGTGATTCTAGAGAGTCACGCTCTGACTTCAGGGTTTTTATCCTAGATTCTTCCCCTGCCTGGGACACTCAACCACCAGAGAGCTCCCTGGCTGAGTCCCTAACCTCATTCAAGTTTCTCTGCTCCACACTTCCTTCCTGGTGAGGCCTTCTCAGACACTCCCTTTGGAAAATCATTGCACACGACAGTCAGTCTCTCCCTCCTCACCCTATTTAATTTCTCTCCATAATATTCATTACCACCTATATAATCAGTTCAGTTCAGTCACTCAGTCGTGTCTGACTCTCCACGACCCCATGAACCGCAGCATGCCAGGCCTCCCTGTCCATCACCAACTGCTGGAGTCTACCCAAACCCATGTCCATTGAGTCAGTGATACCATCCAACCATCTCAGCCCCTGTCGTCCCCTTCTCCTCCTGCCCTTAATCTTTCCCAGCATCAGGGTCTTCTCAAATGAGTCAGCTCTTCGCATCAGGTGGCCAAAGTATTGGAGTTTCAGCTTCAACATCAGTCCCTCCAGTGAACACCCAGGACTGATCTCCTTTAGGATGGACTGGTTGGATCTCTGTGCAGTCCCAGGGACTCTCAAGAGTCTTCTCCAACATCACAGTTCAAAAGCATCAATTCTCTGGTGCTCAGCTTTCTTTATAGTCCAACTCGCACATCCATATATGACCATTGGAAAAACCATAGCCTTGACTAGACGGACCTTTGTTGACAAAGAAATGTCTTTGCTTTTGAATATGCTATCTAGGTTGGTCATAACTTTCCTTCCAAGGAGTAAGTGTCTTTTAATTTCATGGCTACAGTCACCATCTGCAGTGATTTTGGAGTCCAAAAAAATAAAGTCAGCCACTGTTTCCCCATCTATTTGCCATGAAGTGATGGGACCAGATGCCACCTATATAATAAATATCATATTTATCATGTACTGGTTTAATGCCTGTCTCTAAAAGAGAGGTTGGCAGAGCATAGCCCATAGGCCCAAAGTGGCCCACTGCCTGTCTTTGTAGAAAAAGTTTTACTGTAATATAGCCAAGTCCATTCATTTGCATACAGCCTGTGGCTACTTTCCCACTACAACAGTAGAGTTGAGCAGTTGTGCCAGAGACCATATGTCCCATTTAACTTAAACTCTTTATGACCCACTTAGCTTAAACTATTTGCTATCTGGCCCTTTACAGAAAAAGTTGGCTGACCCCTGTTCTAGCATATAGGTCCTATAGAAGCAGGAACTTTGTTTTATTTATGGCAGTCTTCCAGGTCCTAGCACAGTGCTTGACATATAGAAGGGCCTCAATTAATATTAACTTACTGAGTGAGTGAATGAATGTAGGAGAAGAATGATTAGAATAACAAGAAAACTAGGCCATGCTTGAGTCAGGTCTTGAATATTTTGCTAAAAGGGTTAGGTTATTCTCTGATGGTGGTGAGGATGTCCTATAAGGAGGAGAGTGAGGGAAACTCTCCAGGTTCTGTGTGTGAAAAGGTTAAACAGCTGTTTCTACCATAAGATTGCTATTGTTCATGACACCATGGTTAGAGACATTCTGTATAAAGAATGGGCACGTGGGTACCATTTATGGACATTTGGTACTATTATTCTAGGCAGAATAGAGGTTAAGGGCAGGATATCCAGGGTCACAAAGTATATGAATTCTGCTTCCCCCACAGACTAGCTGTAAAACTGAAATTATTAGTTGCTCAGTCGTGTCCTACTCTTTGAGACCCCATAAGCTGTAGCCTGCCAGGATCCTATTTCCATGGGATTTCCCAGACAAGAATACTGGAGTGGGCTGCTGTTTCCTTCTCCAAGGGATCTTCCCAACCCAGGAATCAAACCTGGGTCTCCTGCATTGTAGGCAGATTCTTTACCATCTGAGCCACGATCTGTAGAGCCTGAAAATTTTAATGAACTCCTCTGCACTTCAGTATTCCTCATCTTTAAAAGGGAATATTAACAGACCCACTCTCATTGGGCTGTTTGTGGATTTAAGAGGTTAATTATGTAAAGTGTTTGGATCGGTATCTGGTACATAGGAAAGTCTTCATGAATATGAGCTTTTATTACTGATTCTCCATTAACAACTCTCCACGATGCTCCCTCCCATGTGTGTATTATTGCATGTATGTGTGCTTGGTCACACCCAACTCTTTTGTAACCCCAATGGACTGGGGTCTGTCAGGCTCCTCAATGGGATTTTTCAGGCAAGCATACCTGGAAAATCTTCCTCCTCCAGGGTCCAGGGGATCTTCCCCCACCAGGGATCGACCCTGCATCTCTTACGTCTCCTGCGCTGGCAGGCAGCTTCTCTACCACTTCCTCACCACAGTGTATAATGTAGTACAGTAAAGACTTTAACCTCACCCAAAGAGAGGTCTGGGCTTTCCTGAGAGCTCAGCTGGTAAAGAATCCACCTGCAATACAGGAGACCCCAGTTCGATTCCTGGATCGGGAAGATCCCCTGGAGAAGGGATACTACCCACTCCATTCTGGGCTTCCCTGGTGGCTCAGATGGTAAAGAATCTGCCTGCAATGCGGGATATCTGGGTTTGATCCCTGGGTTGGGATCCTCTGGAGAAGGGAACAGCTACCCACTCCAGTATTCTTGCTTGGAGAATTCCATGGACAAAGGAGCCTGGCAGGTGACAAGTCCATGGGGTCGCAGAGTTGACACAACTAAGCGACTTTCACTTATCTTATTTATCACTTAAAAAGAGGTTTGGACTTTGCTCTTGGCTTCTGGAAGATAGTATCTATGTCTTAGAATGTCATGTGTGATAGGAATGTCTTTGTTCTCTTGGGAGTCTTGGCCTGGACAGATAGTAACTATGTGATTTAGAGTGGGGACTTGGAGACACACCAACAGTGTGATTTAGGGTGGGGACTTGGTCCAGCCAGATAATAACAATATGATGTACAGGATATACAGTGGGGACTGAGCCACACCAACAACATAATGAAGGGTAGGGGCTTTGGGTCATGCAAAGCTTGACCTCCTGGGGGGTGGAAACTGAGATCAGCCATGTGTACAGGCAGCTGTGCCTACATGATGGAGACCCACTGAAGGTACTAGACACCAAGGCTTTCTGGTTGGCAACACTCCATGCTATTGTCACACGTCAATGCCAAGAGAGTAACACTCTTGATTCCATGAAAAGAGGACAACTGGAAGCTCTGCACTTGGTTTCCTCCTGGATCCTGCCCCATTCATCTCTTCCATTAATCAATTTTAATTTCAGTCTGTGTCCTTTACCTGTAGCCATGGCATAACAGCTTTCAGTAAGCTCTGTGAGTCCTTCCAGCAAATGATTGAAACTGAGGGTGGTTTGGGAAATGCCCTGAATTTGCATTTGCTGTTAGTGACAGTGGTTCTGTGTGGACTGTTCCCTCTAACTTCACAGTTGGCTATCTTTTGGCAAATATGAAAAGTGGGGACCTCCTTATGCTCCAGGTCTCTTCCTTACTTGCTCCTTGTCCCCACAAATCCTCTCCAGGAGACCTACACCCTCCTCAGCCTCTCTCTGTCTCTGAAGATGACACAGGGAACAGGGCCACCACCTCATCCAGGGGTACCATCTCCTAGGAGCTGTATGTGTGTGTGGGTGTGTTAGTTGCTCAGTTGTGTCTGAGTCTTTGTGATCCCACAGAATGTAGCCCACCAGGCTCTTCTGTCCATGGGATTCTCCAGGCAAGAACACTGGAGTGCATTGCTATTCCCTTCTCCAGAGGATCTTCCCGACTTAGGGATTGAACCCGGGTCTGCTGCACTGCAGGCAGATTCTTAACCATTTGAGCCACCACGGAAGCCCCATAGGAGCCACAGGACTCAGCATTTCTGACAGGAATGGGGATCTGGGAGGGAGGAATACATGTTTTCCTTCTCTTCTAGAACTATGTGGTGAATGCCCCTTTACTATTACTGTGGCCTCACACTGGGGCCACAAAAGTGAACAGACAAGGCCTACACTAAGGGGAGTTAGGTTCCTATCCTGAGGGGAAGAAAAACACATCAATATACAATAATGACAATAATCATAATATTTAAAATTAACAAGACACTTTGATCCTCCCATTCTTGTGCACACAGCTCTGTGCACATGTGAGTTTCTTTAGGACACATTCCTAGAAGTGGAATTGCTGAGTCAAGGTAGTCATTTGTTCAACAGACAGCTAATGAGCACGTACTATGTACCAAGCACTGTTTTAGGCTGTGGATAAGTGTTTTTCTCTTGGGTGTGAGGTCCCTGAGTTCTTAGCAGTTATAAGGACCCTGAGCTGCTTGAGGGTGTCTGTTCAGAGTTTGCAGTGTTTAAATGGTTATGGGGTCTGTGTCATCAGTATGTCATTTCTGAATGCTTTGGGAGTCTGTGTCCTAGGGTGTGCAGTCTCTGGGCTATTTGGGAGATTGTTCCTCCAGTGGATGAGGCCTCTGAGATCTTTTTCAGAGTATGAGGTTTCTTTTCTTTCCACCTTTATTGAGGTATAACCAACATATAATATTGTATAATTTTAAGGTATGTAACATGTTGATTTAATACATTTATATTTTGCAAAATGATTACCATCATAGTGTTAGCTAATACTTCCATCCCATCATATAGTTACCACTTCTTTTTTGTGGTGAGAACATTTAAGATCTGCTCTCTTAGAAACTTCCAAGTTTATGACAGTATTATTAACTATAACCATGGTGTACATTAGATCTCCAGAAACTGTTCATCTTATAATTGGAAGTTTGTATTCTTTGACCAACCTCTACCTACCACCCTCACCCCTAGTAACCACCATGTTACTCTCTGTGTCTCTGAGTTTGGCTTTTTTAGATACCACATATGTGATATCATGGGCTTCCCTGATAGCTCAGTTGGTAAAGAATCTGCCTGCAATGCAGTTGATCCTGGTTCGATTCCTGGGTTAGCAAGATCTGCTGGAGAAGGGATAGGCTACCCACTCCAGTATTCCTGGACTTCCTTTGTGGCTCAGCTGGTAAAGAATCTACCTGCAATGCAGGAGACCTGAGTTCAATCTCTGGGTTGGGAAGATTCCCTGGGGAAGGAAAAGGTTACCCACTCTAGTATTCTGGCCTAGAGAATTCCATAGACTGTATAGTCCATGGGGTTGCAAAGAGTCAGACATGACTGAGCAAATTTCACTTTCACTTTCATGTGATATTATACAGTATTTGTCTTTCTCTGACTTATTTTACTTAGCATAATGCCCTCAAGGTCCATCTAAGTTGTTGCAAATGGCAGGGTTTCCTTCTCTCTTATGGCTGAATGCTTTCTTTTTATCTATCCATCTTTTTACCTATCTATCTATGACATCTTCTTGTCTATTCATCCAATGATGAACACTTAAGTTGTTTCCATATCCTGGCCATTGTCAATAATGCAATAATTGAACACGGGGGTGCATGTATAAGATCCTATTTTCATTTCCTTTGGATAAATACCCAGAGTAGGACTGCTGGATCATATGGTAGTGTTTTTTTTAACTTGCTTTTTGGTGCTGCCAAGTGGCATGCAGAATATTCGTTCCCTGACCAGGGACTGAACCCATGCCCCTTGCATTAGGAGTTTGGAATCTTAACCATTGGACCATGGGGGAAGTTTCTATTTGGTAGTTTTACTTTGAATTTTTTGAGAAACCTCAACACTGTTTTCCACAGTGGCTGTACCAACTGACATTCGCACCAGCAGTGCACAAGAGTTCTCTTTTCTCTACCTCTTTCTCTTAACGTCTCCAACGCTTGTTAACTCTTTAATTTTTTTGATAGCCATTCTAATAGGTGTGAGGTGCTATCTTCTTGTGCTTTTGATTTCTCAGCTTGTGAGGATTCTAAACAGTTCTGGGGTTTGTTTTTTAGTGTGTGAGGTCTTTGAGTTCCTTGAGCGTCTTTGTCCCTGGCTGTAATGTTTTTAACCTTTTTGGAGGTCTGAATGCTGGGATGTTAGATCTCTGCATTCCTGGGGAGTCTGTATCACGATGTGTCTAAGCTGTTGGCAGGTCTGTGTTCACATACAAGATATCTGGCTATTTGGGGCTCTGTATTCTGGGCTTCCCAGGTGGCACTAAAGAATCTGCCTGCCAATACAGGGGACACGAGAGAAGCAGGTTTAATCCCTGGGTTGGAAAGATTCCCTGGAGTAGGAAATGGTGACCCACTCTAGTATTCCTCCCTGGAGAATCCCATGGACAGAGGAACCCAGCAGGCTAAGTCCATGGGGTAACATAGAGTCGGACACAACTGAACGACTGAGCACACTCATCCTGGGCTTAGGGTCTCCTAGCTATTTAGTGTTGTCTGTGTGTATGATTGGAGGTCTCTGGACTCTGCGGGTTCTGTATTCAGGATTTGTGGTCTCTGAACTTAGAGTGTGAGTTCTCTGAGATGTTTGTTGCTGTTCATTCGCTCAGTTGTGTCTGACTACTTGTGACCCCATGAACTACAGCATACCAGGCTTCCCTGTCCCTCACGGACAAGCTCTCCTGGAGCCTGCTCAAACTCATGTCCATTGAGTCAGTGATGCCATCCAACCATCTTGTCCTTTGTCGGTCCCCTTCTTCTCCTGCCTTCAATCTTTCCCAGCATCAGGGTCTTTTCTAATGAGTCAACCCTTGAAACGTTTAGGGGTCTATGTCAATGTGTGAGATCTATTAGCTGGTTACTCCTTGTTTTTGAGGGCCCTGAACTGGTTGACTGACTCCCAGGGTACGTATTCTTGGGGTATGATCTGTGAGACAGTTTTGGGCATGGTGTCTAGGATAGGTCTCTGCAGGTCTCTGAGATGTTTTGGTATCTATTTTCAGAATGTGAGTCTCTGAGGTATTTGGGAGAGTCTGCATCCAGAGTTTGATGTTTCTGAACACTTTGGGTATCTGTGTTTGATGGGGTGAATTCCTGGAGCCATTTGGAGGTCTCTGTTTATGACCTATGTGGGCATATTTGTCCAGAGTATGAGATCTCTGAGCAGTTTGGGGGTCCGTGTTTAAGGCATAAATTGTCTGAGCACTTTTGAGGGTACTCATCTCAGAATATAAGGTCTCTAAGTTTATTGTAGAATGTTTAATGTCTGTCTGCTGCTTGGGATTTGTGCTTAGGAGTGAGATCTCTGAACTCTTTGGTGGTATGTGCTTCAATGCATCATTGTGAATTATTTCAAAGTCTGTGTTCAGGGTGTGAAGTATCTAAACTCTTTAAAGGTCTGTGTACCAAGTTTGAATCTATGGTATTTGAGGTTCTGTATTCAGTGTGTGAGGTCTCTGAACTCATTAAGGGTGTGCGTTTCAAAGTTTGACTCTGAAGTATTTCCAGTCTGTGTTTAAGGGTGTGAGGCCTCTGAAATTGTTGAAGATGTTTGTCCCAAGGTTTGAGTCGAACGTATTCGGGGTTTGAGTTCAGGATCTGAGATTTTAAACACTTGAATGATCTCTGTTGTAAGATCTAAGTTTGAGGTAATGGGGGGTATTTGCTTAGGATGTATGGTCTCTGAAATATTTGAGTGTCTGTTTCTTGGGGTTTGAATATAGCATACCTGGGAGTCTCTTAGAGCATGAGGTCCCTGAACTATCAGAGTTTTGGTGACAAGGTTTGAATTGGAGGTATTTGCAGTCTATGTTCAGGATGTGAAGTCTCTGAACTTTTAGGGGGTCTTTGTCCCAAGATTTTAGTGTACATTATTTGAGGCCACTGTTTAGGATATGAGGTCTTTGAATTTTTGGAGGGTTAAGTCTGATTTGAGTATCTGTGTCTAGGGTGTGCAGTATTTGAATTTCTAGAGTGTCTGTGTTCCAAGTTTGGGTTGGAAGTATTTGGGATTTGACTTCAGAGTGTAAGACTCTTGCTCTTTAAGTGTCTTTATTCCAAGTTTTCAAGGTCTGTATTTTGAAGTACTTAGAAATCTGTGTTCAGAGTGCTACGTTTCTGAATGCATTAATACAGACTCTGAACTTGGTCTATATTCCAATGTTTCAGTTTGAGGTCTTTTGGGGTCTATGACTGGAGTATGAAATCTTTGACTTTGTGATCCAAGGTCTGAGTCTGAGACATTTGGGCATTTCTGTTCAGGGTATAAAATATCTGAACTCTTTGAGGATGTGTGTCCCAACTGTTTTGTCTAAGTTTTTGGAGGTTTGTGTTCAGAATATGAGGTCTTTACATGCTCTGAGGGTCTGAGTATCAAGGTTTGGATTTGAGGTATTTAAGGGTCAATATTTAATGGTGTGATGTCTCTGAAAACATTGACAGTCTGTTTTAAGGTTTGAATGTTGTATCTGGTGGTCAGGTGTGAGGTTTCTAAAGTTTTATGAGTCAGTTATTTGGGGGTATTTTTCAGAGTGTGAGGTGAATTTGTAGGTTTCTGTGCCCCAGTATGTGGGTCTGAGGTATTTAGGGATCTGTAGTCAAGGTGTGAGATCTCTGAACTTTTAGAGGGTAATTGTATCAAGTTTTCATTGTGAGTTATTTGGGTTCTGTGTTCAGGATTAGAGGTCTCTGTTCTATTTGAAGGTCTTTATTTCAATTTTTGAGTCTGAAGTGTTTGGGAGTCCTATTCAAGGTGTGTTGTGTTTGAACCCATTGAGCATTGTATCCAAAAGCCTTAATCTGAGGTATTCGGGTTCAATGTTCAGGGTGAGACATCTCTGAATTTTTAGAGATTATTTTGTTTCAAAGTTTTTAGTATGAATTACTTAAAGTTTGAGGTTAGTGATTTTTTTAGAGGATCTCTGTCCCAAGTTTGGGTCAGTGGTATTTGTGGTCTTTGTTTAGCCTGTGATGTCTGAATTCACTGAGAGTCTGTTTTATAAGGTCTGAGTCTGAGGAACTTGGGAGGACAGAATTCTAGTCATGATGAGGCCTCTCAATTGCATGAGGATCTGACTTTTAGTATTTGAGTTTGAGGCATTCTGGGATCTATATTCAGGGTGTATGACCTCTGATCTATTGAGGCTCTGTGTCCCAAGGGCTGAGTTTGTAGTGTTTGGTGGTCTGTTTAGAGTGTTAGTTCTCAGAACTCTTAGAGAATCTTGGTTTTAATGTTTCAATCTGAGATATTTAGGAATTTGTGCTCAGGGTGTGTGGACTCCATATATATTGAGACTTACGCCCCAAGGTTGAAGACGAGAAGGTTGGGTGTCAGTATTCAAGATGTCAGGTCTCTGGATTTTTTACTATGTCCTAGTATTAGAGTCTGAGGTGTTTGTGGGACAGTGTTCAGGTTGTTTGGTTTCTCAAATCTTTGAGGGTCGATATTTTAATGTTTGAGTCTGGCATACGGGGATCTGTTTTCAGGGTAAGAGGTCTCTGAACTCTTGAGGTTCTGTGCCCTGTAAGTCTGTAGTTTTGGGGATCTTTTTCAAAGTGTTAGGTCTGAACTCTACAAATCTGGGTTTTGCTTGAGCCTGAGGTTTGGAGAGCTGTATTCAGGGTATATGGTCCTTGACTCTTTGAGCCCTAAACTTTCAATCTCAGGTACTTGGTCGGGGGTGGGGGTGGGCCATTGTTCGGTATGTGAAGACTCTGAACTTTTCACATCTTTTCCTTAAGGTTTTAGCATGAGGTTACTGGGGTCACTGTTCAGGATTTGTGGTCTCTAAATTGTTTTTGGCTGCAGTGGGTCTGCATTGCCTTGTGTGGGCTTTCTCTAGTTGTGACCAGCGGGGGCTACTCTTGGTGGCAGTGCACAGGCTTCTCTTGTTGAGGAGCACAGGCGCAGTAGTTGTGGCCTGCGGACTCTGGAGCATGGGCTTAGTTGCTCGGCGGCATGTGGACTCTTCCCAGATCAGGGATCTAACCCATGTCCCCTGCACTGGCAGGTGGATTCTTATCCACTGGACCACCATGGAAGTCCTGTGTTCTCTGAACTTTTAGAAGGCTCCTGTCCCAAAGTTTGAATCTATGATATTTGGGACTCTGTGTTCAGGATGTAAGTCTCTGAAATAATTGAGTGTATTTCCAAGTTTTGAGTTTGAGGTAATGTGGGTTCTTCAAGGTGTAATGACTGAAATTTTAGGGTCTGTGCCACAAGTCTAAGTTGGGATCTGAGTTCAGGGTGTGAAGTCTGTAAACTCTTTGTGGGTCTATGTGCTGAGATTTGAGTCTCAGTATTTGGGGATTTGTTTTTTAAGGTGTGAGGTTTCTGAACTCTGATCATTTCTGTCTCACAGTTTGAGTCTAAAGTATTTGTGCTCTGTTTTCATGGTATAAGGTCGTTGGGTTCAATGAGCGATTTTGTTCCAAAATTTGAGCCTTAAGAATTTTGTGGTGTATGTTCAGGGTGTGATGTCTCTGAAGTCTCTAAGGTCTATGTCACAACTTTGTATAAGTCAGAGATATTTAGGGATCTATTTTCAAGGTTTGCTGTTTCTGCATCCTCTGAGGCTTTGTGTCCCAAGGCATGAAGTGAGGTGATGAGGATCTGTGTTCAGATCCTGAGGTGTCTCAACTCCTTAAGCATGTCTCAATATTTGAGCCTGAGGGAGTCTGTTCAAGGTGGTCTCTGAAGTCTTTGAAGTCTATGTTGTAAAGTTAAAATCTGAGGTACCTATGAGTCATGTTCAGAGTCTGAAGTATCTAAACTTTTAAATAGTCTTAATCCCAATATTTGAGCCTGAGGTATTGTGGGTCCATATTCAGGGTGTGATGTTTCTGAATTTTTTGGTAGCATGTGTCCCAATAATTGAACCTGAGGTATCTGGGGGACCTCTGTTCAGAGTTTGAGGTCTCTGATCTCTTTGAGGGTCTAAAAAGTCCCAAGGTTTATATCTGGAGGTCTCTATTCCAATTTCTGAGTCTGAAGTACTTGGGGTCCATATTCAGGATGTGGTTTAAGTTCACTGAGGTCTGCATTTGTTTTAATTGGAGAATAATTGCTTTACAATGTTGTATAAAACATACAACAATGTGAATCAGTCATAATCAACTGTATATCACCTTCCTCTTGAGCCTCTCTCCCCCTCCCATCCCAACTCTCCAAGAGCCTGTTATACAGAGTGAAGTAAGTCAGAAAAATAAATATAGTGTATTAATGCATATATATGGAATCTAGAAAAATAGTACTGATGAACCTATTCATAGGGGAGGTCTGTGTTCTAATGTTTGAGTCTGAGGTATGTAGGAATGAGTTTAGG
>NW_017189717.1:0-35236 GCF_001704415.2 Capra hircus | reverse complement strand
AGGTGCAGTTTTTGTATTGTTTCTGTCAATCCTCCCTGATGTTTGTGGGTCATAGGGACAATGATAATTTCAAGAAGCCTGCAAGGTTTTGGTTAAAGCTTGTATAATTTGCCCAGGGAAATGTATGCCTGGATCACAGTTGATAAACCAAGCAGAGAACACATTTTCTCACACTTTCTTTGCCACTGTAAGGAATCAGCCTTGCAGCAAGGGAAGGCTTCAACTCATCCAGAAATATAGGAATGACAAGAAATATTTTGATGACTCATCTCTTCTGTTCAGTCTCTTGGTCATGTCTGACGCTTTGCAACTCCAAGGACTGCAGCATGCCAGGCTTTCCTGTCCATCACCAATTCCCAGAGCTTGCCAAACTCATGTCCATTGAGTAGGTGATACCTGCCCCAGTTCATCCTCTGCCCTTCCCTTCTCTTCCTGCCTTCAATCTTTCCCAGCATGGGGGTTTTTTCCAATGAATCAGTTCTTCACATCAGGTCTCCAAGTACTGGAGTTCAGCTTCAGCATTAGTCCTTCCAATGCATATTCAGGACTGATATCCTTTAGAATTGACTGGTTAGATCTCCTTGCAGTCCAAGGGACTCTCTCGATTTTTGCCCAGGAGGAACAAGATGGCAAGAGGAGTTGGGTGATGTGGCAATACATCTCTGTCCACGGATATGTCAGGAATAACACCTTCAGAACAGACGTGTATGCAGAATACCAGCTGAGAGTGGACAGGAGTACATGACCAGCAAAAAGCATATATAACCCACACAAAACTCGAGGTCAAGCCCTGAGCCTTTAGAGTGGGTCCACTGGCTCCAAGATCCTAGACTACCAGAGAACTAATTCGAAGATATCAAATAGTGAGAACTGACACAAAGGAAACCATTGAATACAAGACCCAGCATCACCAAAACCACTGATAGCCCCTGTGCAGGATGCCTCATCTAAACAACAAAGAAAAGAAAAACAAACCTGATCATCAGCAGACAGAATTACCACCTACTCAGCCTTGCCATTAGAGGCAAAACAAAACAAAGAAACAAAAACTCAGCACAAATCTCACCCTATAGGAATCTTACACAAAGCACTGGAACAACCTTAAGAGGGCAGAAAGAAAAAGGAAGAAAGAATTCAACCTTGAAGCCTGGGAAAGGAGACCTTAAACACGATAATTAAAATAATAATAATAATGAGAAAGCACAGAAATACTACACAAATGAAAGAACTAACCAGAAACACAGAAGTCCAAATAAATGAAGAGGAAACAGGCAAACTACCTGAAAATTAATTCATTGCTAAAGGGAATGCAGTGATACTGATACTTCCAAACTGTCTGGCAAATTCTTTTAAGCTACATATAGTCTTATCATATGATCTAACAAATGAACGTTGAGGTGTTTACTCAAAAGAGCCAAATCCTTAAGCCCATCCAAAAACCTTCAACCAAATTTAAATAGAAGAATAAGTCATAGCTGCCCAAAACCAATATCACCAAAGATAACTTCAGTAGATGAGTGGGGAAACAAATTATGTTAAGCCAGGGCCCTTTGATCTCCTGATGCCGGGCAGAGGGCACAGGATCCTGCCTTCCTGTGCAGGATCTGATGAAGGTGCCCAGGACCCAGAAGAGGAAAGTGCAGGTGCTTCCCAGGCAGCCCCTGCCACTCAGAGCCCTCACAAAAAATCCTCTGACCAGGAGGCCAGCATGCTGGTGGAGTTCCTTCTGGAGAAATACACCCAGAAAGAGCCCATCTCTGCTGAAGGTCGTTGGCAGGAAGTATAGGCAGCACTTCCATGAGATCCTCAGGAGAGCCCTCCAGATCCTCTGGGAGCTGGTATTTGGCCTGGAGATGATGGAAGTCTACCGTAGCAGGAACATCTACGCCCCTCATCAAGAAGCTCCTCCGGGGGCGATGAAGGTCCCAGTGATGAGGGTGGTCTGCCCAAGTCTGTTTTCCTCATCGTGCTCCGTGGCATTATCTTTATGAAGGGCAACCACGCCCCGGGGAGGAGGTCTGGGAATTCCTCAGTGTGTTGGGGGTCTATACTGGGAGGAAGCACTGGATCTTTGGGGAGCCCAGAAAGCTCATCACCAAAGATCTGGTGCAGAAGGGTACCTCAACTACCGCCAGGTGCCCAATAGCGATCCTCCGCACTACGATTTCCTGTGGGGCCCGAGAGCTTGTGTTGAGATCAATAAGATGAAGGTGTTGGAGGTGCTGGCCAAGATCCACGATACCGTCCCGACTTCCTTCCCAGTCCTCCATGCTGAGGCTCTGAGAGATCAGGCGGAGAGAGCAGGGCTGAGAGGCAGGGCCAGGGCTCCCACAATGGCTGAAGCCAGTGCCCCTTCCAGGGCCAAGTCCTACAGCTCCTCACACATCTAGGGAGGGAGACCCTGACACTTTCTACCCTTTTGTATTGGAACAGAGCTGTCAAGCTCCTAAATAGTAGAGAGTAGTAGGGTGGAGGGAACAAAACTTGTATGTTCTTTACAGTTTTATGTAGTAAGGGAGTTTAGGTACAACTCATTTTTAAAAATACATACCATTTTTCCTTTTATCCATAGGAGAAATATCTAGTGAACATTGATTTAAAGTAGATTAAGGAGATGAGGGAGGAGTTTAGTATTTTCAAATGTTAATTACTTTTCTTAAGGATTATTGTGCTTCAGAATACAAAATGGATTAATCATATAAATCACATTGTTTGCTGTTTTAAAGTTTTTGAAAGCCACAGATTGGGTATATGTAAAACACATTGAACGTACTGAATATGTTGTTCACCAGCTAAACAAGGTAAGATGACACTGGAACAGAACTTTCTCAAAGAGTAGTGAAGCTCCTAGATAGTGCAGGTTAGTAGGGGTCGAGCAAACCAAGTTTAGATCTCTATTTTCTTCTTGATTTAAACTAGTAACTTCTGCATATTATTTATTTCATTTTTATTGAATATTTTTACTTCTAACAGATTCTTTTTTCTTCAGAATATTGACTTGCAATGATATTCCACTTTTATTTATTGCAGTTTTAGGATTTTTAAAGTTACAGTTTTGGTAGATGTAAAAGAAATTCGTGAACCATCTATATTGTCTTTATGATCTGGAAGTAGGTAATATGTTGCTGAATGAGAGATTTTCAGGGTAATGTGAAACACGACTACAGAAAATATTGAGAAACAAAAAAACAATTAAGCAAACATAAAGGAAAATCTTTTAATTTGTAGTTTGCCTTATTTCCTCTAACCCTTTTTTTTTGGTAAAATAAAATATACTTTGGCCTTAATTTAGCTCATTTAAGAGTATTTATTTCTTTTGTCCCAATGCACTGTGTAGTCTCTGCTATCTACTGGATAAAAATAACCTCAGATAGGAAGATGGTATTTTCGAGGTTCATAATAATCATGACTTCCATTAAATTAAAGACCAGTGTTTCTTAATCAGCATGACTCTGCTTTATATGTAGTACATGCATTCCAGCATTCATGCAGGATAGGATTTAGCAGACTCCACTTATAGATGGATAACTTGCAATTATTTCAAGTTCACAAGACTGGTAAAGTGACCTTCATCAGACAAGTCCCCTGATGTGCACTAGTCCAGAGTCCTTCCCTTTCTTTACAAGGGCAAGAACTGAGGAAATCTCTTTTCACCAGTGGACATAGTTCGTACTGTGCTAGGATTGCTGGCCATGGTGACCTCAGGGGCCTTGCCCAAACTGCTGGCTGAAGACTCTTGACTTTCACCCTATCTCTCCCATGAACACTTGCTTGCTGTCACTCTCTGCTTTGTTCTCTCCATGACCCACAGGGCAAGATCTGGGTCAGCTCACTGCGTCATGGCTCCCCTCAATTAAGAGCTGCAATGAGGACGCCCAAGCTGTGCCTACCCAAAGAATGCTTCGGTGGCAGTTGACACTGTCTTTGGGCCTGGTAGACAGAATTCCCAATGGTGAAGGCGCTCACTGAGGCCAAGACTTTTCTCCTCTCTGTCTTCCTCATTTCCCCTATGGCTCTATCCATTTTGAGGCGAGAAGTTTAACCAAGAACACTTGATGATGTTCAAATTAAGACCAAATAAATAATCAGGGACTTGATTGGGTGAGTTTCTTCTCTAAGTCCTCGAGCCCAATTCCCTCCCTACACGTTCTTAATCCAAGTGTGTTTCCAGGACCAGAACTGCATCAGAGGCCAAAACTGAGGGACTCTGCATTCTTCTCTAGATTTTTGGCATACCTCACCACACCACGACCTTACAATGCTGGCGATCCCCACCCTTCTGTGGATCTCAAGCAGACGTTACCTATAAAAAGGGCAATGTGTCATGGAACTGCAAGCTGAGGTTAGGAACAGAGAACTGCAGAAACTATTGGCATGAACAACTCTGTCCAAACATCTGCCTTAAGAACCTTAACTGACCTCTAGCATGATTTCTAGCAGCAATCTAAGGCCACATTCTAGGACATCTCAGCCAGCCCTGAGTTCCTGTTAAAAAAATTTCAAGGTTACCAAAGGAATCTGTTCCAGCCAACATCTGACATAAGCCCCTCATCTTCCTTTACTGAGAGTGTCTATTTAAAACAAAGACAAAAAAAAAAGAAAAAAAAACCCTCACAATTACAAGAAATGTGTGACAGAAATAAACTAGAAATTGATAACAAACAGACATGTGGGAAAATTAAATATTATTTGGAGACTAAACAAAAAACATCTAATAACACATGGGCCAAAGAGAAACTCTAATGAGAAATTTTAAAATATTTTTACAAAATGAAAACAAAATTACAACTTATCAGAAGTTGTGTGATACAGCAAAGTCAGTAAAGAGGTATACACAGCATTGAGTACCTATAACAAAAAAAAAAAAAATCCAGAATTAATAACTTAAGCTTCTATATTAGTAAACTTGTGAAAAAAAAGAAAAAGCAGAGGAAGAATAAGTCAAAGCGGAAACCAGTGACACTGAAAAAAGGAAGGTAATGCAGAGAAAGAACAAAACCCAGAGAAGTTTCTTTGAAGATACAAAATAAAAAGAAGATAAAATTCTCCCCAGGCTAAACAAGAAAAAAGAGAGAAAACATAAATTAAATTACTAATAGTAGAAATGAAGGAGGGGCCATAACTACTGATTCCATGGACATTGAAAGGATAATGAGTGAATATTATAAACAAATCTGTGCCTACATAAATGAAAGGTTCAATTGAGAAACTGCTTGAAGGGATAACTTAGCACCACTTTCACAAAGAAAAATACATACTCTGAATAGGTCTGTATCTATTAAAGAAATTTAATCTATAACTAATAAGCTTCCAATAAAGACACTAACAGACCCAGAGGTTTCCACTGATGAATTCTATCAAAAATTTAAGGAAGAAATGATAACAATTCTCTACAATCTCTCCCAGAAAATAGAAGCAAAAGGAACACCTCCTAATTCCTTTCTGTGAGGTGAGTATTACACTTGAATATCAAAATCTCATGAACAAATTAAGAGAAAAAAATTGCCCACAAATACCTCTCATGAACATTGAAGCATAATCCCCAACAAAATGTAAGAAAAGAAACCTAACAATCCATAGAAGGAATCACATACTATATCAAAGTAGGATGCATTTCAGATGTTCAACATTTGAAAATCTGTCAATCAGCTATCCTTCAATAAAATAAATTTTCAAAAATTAAAAAAAGAAAATCAGTAATCATAATTCATAACATCAATTGTCTAAGGAAGATAATCACAAGATCAGATCAACAGATGAAGGGAAAAAATCATCTGATAAAATCCAACACCCATTCATCATAAAAATTCTCAGCAAACTAGATACAGACAGGCATTTCCTCAGCTTCATATACAACATCTAAAAAGAAATACAGGTAAAATATCCTACTTCATAGTAAGAAGACAGATGCTGTCACACTAAGGTGAGGAACAAGGTGAGGATATCCCTTCTCACCATGTCTATTCAACACTGTACAGAAAGTCCTAGCCAATGCAATGAGATAAGAGAAGGAAGCAAAAGATACAGATATTTGGAAGGAAAAATGGAATTATAATCATCAACAACAAGAAAACACCTGACATTAATAAGCCAGGAGTATATGTTAATAAGGTTAATATATTATCAATATATAACTATAATATAATTAATATATTAATAAGGTTAATACATAATAGTCAATTCTTTTCCAATAAAGAGATGGAACTTGCAATTAAAAACTTAACATCATTTACTTTAGCACCAAAATACATTAGAAATAATTCTTTAAAAAATATGTATAAGATTTACATGAGAAAAACTCATAAACTGCAGCGAAAAAAATTAAAGAAGATCTAAATAAATAGACACGCCATGTTCATAGATAGGCAGACGCTATATTGTTGAGATGTCACTTATTACCAACTTAACCTAGATACTTAATGCAATTCTGTTCAAAATGCCAGCAACTTAGTTTGTAAACGGCAGCCAACAATTTAAATTTTATGTCAAAAATGAAATGATCCATAATACCCACTGAAGTCAATATCAAAGATCTAAGTCAGAGAATTGCTATTACTGGATTTCAAAACTTAATAAAGCTACAATACTCAAGACTGTATGCTATTAACAGAATACTAGACAGATCAATGGCACAGGACAGAAAATCTAGAAACAGACACCCCTAACACTCAACCGACCTTTAACAAAGGTGCAAAGGCAATTTAATGGAAAAGGACAGTCTTCTAAACTTACAGTCCTGGGATAACTAGACATCCATATCTAAGAAAAATAAATCCACATACAAACTCTAAACCTGTCAAAATAATTAACTCAAAGGGAATCAGAGACCTAAATGAAAAACTCACAATTTGAAAAAAATTGCAGGGACATCCCTGGCAGTCCAGTGTTTAAGACTCAACACTTCCACTGCTGGGGGAAAAGGTTTGATCACTGGTCAGGGACTAGGATTTCACATGCCATATGGAATAGGCAAAAAAATTTAGAAGATAACATGGGTGCAAAACTTGAGTTTGGTAATGAGATTTTAGGCACAACACCAAAAGCACAGCCCATGAAAGAAAATAATAAGTGGAACCTTGTAAATATTAAAAGCTTCTATCTGCAAAATACACTATTAAGAGAATGAAAAAGAAAGGCTGCCAAAGGGTAGTTATAAATCTATTTGCAGGGCAAGAATGGAGACACAGACCCAGAGAACGGGCGTGTGGACACATCGGGGGAAGCAGACAGTGAGACGAATTGAGAGAGTTCTATGACAAATGTGCACTACCATGTGGACAACAGGCATGTGGGGGAAGTTTCTGGGTGACACAAGGATCAGCTCTGTGACGACCTCCAGGGGTGAGGTCGGGGGTGGGAGGGAGGTTCATGAGGGAGGGAGGGGATATATGTATACTGACAGCTGCTTCATACAAGAGAACCTGACACACCATTTAATTATCTTCTAAATTACATAATTGTTAAAAAACCTATGAATTTAAAAAGTAGAAAAAAAATCTGGAGAATTCCACATAGCCACTTGAGTTATATAAAACAATGCCATATAAATAAAAGTCAGAAGTAATGAAAAGCAAAAGATCATAGTAACAAGATCACGGCAGCAAAATCATCCAGTTGGTCTGGAAGAATGAACAATTACTTATACCCAGTAACAGAAAATACACCATAAACAAAAGCAACCATAGAAAACAATTTACCTGCAAAAAAAGTTTAGAAAAATGTATACAGTCTTCACGGAGGCAACAAGAAGTATTTCCTGAGAGACTTAGGAACAAAAAGGTTCAAACAGAAGAGTATGTTATGTATATTCATGACGAACAGATACTGCAAGACTGTCAATTTTCTGTAACTCGAGTACAGAGTTAGTACCACATTCAGAGTAGCTGAGATAACAATGAAACACGGTCTGCTGCTTTTTGTACCTAGAAGTAACCACGGAAATCTTATGGAAGGAATGAAGAAAACTATTAACAAAAGAGAAAACACAAAATTAAGTAATCCCTGATGGACAGTAAGTCTCCAGTGAACTTGACCCTATGTGTGCCCACGTGGGGGAGTACTTAAGAGACTGGCACAGATGTGCAACCTGCAAGGGAAGCAGACAACAGGATCAGCTGGAAGAGGCTTTAAACTTGAGACCTGGATTCTTCCACTCTGCCCTGGGATCATGAATCTCCACTGCTTCACTGAAGGAATCTGAGGCAGCACCTCCGAGGCCCCATGCCAGGACCATGGGGCACCAAAGTTGTGGCAGTACAGCCCAGATCATGAAATCACCAGCACAAAGTTTGTTGTGTGTGCGCTTAGTCACTGAGTTGTGTCCGACTCTTTGCGACCGCATGGACTGTAGCCCACCAGGCTCCTCTGTCCAAGGGGAAACTCCAGGCAAGAATGCTAGAGTGGGTTTCCATGCCCTCCTCCAGGGGGTCTTCCCATCCCACGGACTTAACCCAGGTCTCCCCCACCACAGGCAGATTATTTACTGTTTGAGTCACCAGGGAATGCTAGTGGATAAGAATTGGCCCTTTGTAACGATCACCTTAATAGACTATCACCCAGGGACTAAAAGAGAAAAGTTAGTATCACAGGAATTGTCCAAAACGACAGAACTTCATCTCAGAACTTTTGAGCAATGACCCTGCAGTCGACTGAGAGCCCACAGTGAGAACTGTCAGGCTAAGGAGCCCCTTCACTTACTCTTCTGGAATGGTATGAGCATGGCTGGGGACAGCGGTGGACTTATACCAGAAAGGGAAGGATTTCCACGCCCTGTCAGCAGTCAATATAAATGAAGTTTCTGAGTGAGATGTGAGGGGTTCCACATCTCAGAAGACAGTCTCCCATCCTTCCCTCTCAGCTCATCTTACCTGCAGCAGCTATTTCCAGGAAGCCTCAGGTAGAAATGGTGAGATGAGACGTATGTGCAATTCATACCACGAAACTTGGGTGTTCACATTTTCGATATGAAGCCTTGTCCTTGGATCAGCAGATGGGACGTAGCCCAGCATCTACAGGGGTTAAGGCAAGGCATGGAGAACGACAGAGCATCGCTTACTCCAGAAGAGGGAGCCCAGAGAGCCCTCGCTGTTGGTCTCATGGGCTCCAGGACGGCTGTTAGGCGTGGGCTCCCCAATTCTTCCTGCTGAGGGTGCTGACGCAAGTGAGCGGCATGGAGTGAGCCAGCTGACAGTTCAGGACAGGGACGTCCCAGGACCCCTTAAGAGTCATGGAAAAGTCCACGTGCCAATCCCGGGAGAAGCTCCCCCGGAACCCCGCCTGTCCAGGTCCCGCCCCTGCTGCCCTCCTGGAGCCAGATGCACATGACAGGAAGTGACGTCCTCCTAAGCACGCTGGGGGAGTGACGCCATCCTTGACAGTGCCGCTATCTCTGAGAGCTGCCATTGACGGTGGCCAGCGGGAGCAGTGCCAAGTGTCATCGGGTGTCAGGATCGGACGGGACGTGAGTTACGAGTGCAGGGACACGTCTCTGCACCCCGAATCCCTTTTCTATCTGAAAACAGGTGGCCACACAGCCTCCAGCCACCCTAGCCCTGCACTCAGACCAGAGGATCCAGCCTAGCTCTTAGGCCCCAAGACCGTCCACTAACCACTAGGGGGTCTCGGGAAAGAATGCCTCTGTCAGGCTCTGCTGGACCCCAGCTCTGCTCAGTAGAGGGAGAGCCACGAGCCCTGTGGAGTGAAGGAGGGACCCTCGGGGGACTGAGGGTCTCCATGCAGCAGAACGGCAGCCATGGTTAACCCCCGACTCACAGTGATTTGGCTGCGGATCATCTGGGCAGCCGCCGGGCAGCTGTAAAGGCTGAGGGGCTCCCTCACTGTGACCTCGGAGGTGGGACACTCAGAGAAGAGGGGACTTGGGTCTGAGGGGCTGGCAGCTGGTCAGTAGAGGGAGGATATCAGGGTTCGGGAAGAGTCAGAATGAGGACCATCCTCCCCGACAAACGGACGACTCAGGACCCTCCCCTTTGCTCAGTGCTTCCTCCCGGCCAAATATTGGGAATGGGGGCTGCGGTCTGAAAGGGGAGCTTGGAGCCTGGTTGTGAAGGGGCAGCCACCAGAAAACAGAAGGGAAGGTCCTGGGACCCTCAATGGTAGGCTGTGTATGACCTCCTCTCCTCGTCTGGGGTGACAGGGAAGGTGGCAGCATCAATTTCAGACAGGAGAGGGAAACAGACAGGTGTGGGAGACGGGGCGTTGGATATGGGGGTGTCTCACACCAATTTTCATCCTGACTCTGAATATCAGCTGAGAGGACCTGCCTCCCCTGACAGCCCCCACTGCGGCCCCCCCACCCTGTCTTCTAATGCCCAGGCAGGACTATCTGCTGCGCCCAGGGCTCACTCTCCCTTGCTAATCACTGGTCTCGGGACAGGCTGACCAGGAGAACAGGAGCCCTGTGGGTCTTAGAGCACTGGCCTCGAGGACCCTTCAGAGGCGGCTTCCATTCAAGCCAGGGAGGACTCTCCTCGCTGAAGGTTCTCAGAGCATGTCCTTGTCCCTCCTCCAGGTGCCCTCCTTGCCTGCTTTCCTGCCTGCACTCCCACCTGTAGTCCCTGACCTGCTGTCAGCATGTCTCGGAGGCACAAGAACAGTCCCATGCCCGGGGGAAACGCCACCAGGTCCGGGGGAACACTCAGGTGGCCCAGGCCAGTGCTGCTGCAGCCCCAAAGGAGGAGTGCCCCTCCTCCCCCTCTTCTGCCCCTCAGGGTTCTCCCCCAAGCTCCCCTGCTGCTGGCAATCGCCAGGAGCTTCAGGGAGACATGGCCCCTAGCTCTCCTGATGCAGGGCCTTCCTGTGCAGGATCTGATGAAGGTGCCCAGGGCCCAGAGGAGGAAAGTGCAGGTGCCTCCCGGGCAGCCCCTGCCACTCAGAGCACTCGCAAAGATCCTCTGGCCAGGAAGGCCAGGATACTGGTGGAGTTCCTGCTGGAGAAGTACACCAAGAAAGAGCCCATCATGCAGAATGCCCTGATGAAAATCGTCAGCAGGAAGTACAGGCAGCACTTCCCTGAGATCCTCAGTACAGGCTGTGAGCGCCTGGAGCTGGTCTTTGGCCTGGAGATGAAAGAAGTCGACCGTAGCAGGAACATCTACACCCTCATCAGCAAGCTCAACCTCGGGGGAAACGATTGTCCGAGTGGTGAGGGGGGGCTGCCCAAGTCCGGTCTCCTCATGGTGCTCTTAGGCGTCATCTTCATGAATGGTAACCGCGCCACTGAGGAGGAGATCTGGGAATTCCTCAGTATGTTGGGGATCTATGCTGGGAGGAGGCACTGGATCTTTGGGGAGCCCAGAAGGCTCATCACCAAAGATCTGGTGCAGAAGGAGTACCTGAACTACCGCCAGGTGCCCAATAGTGATCCTCTGCGCTATGAGTTCCTGTGGGGCCCGAGAGCTTGTGCTGACACCAGTAAGATGAAGGTACTGGAGGGTCTAGCCAAGTTCCACGGTAGGCTCCCTAGTTCCTTCCCAGACCTCTATGACGAGGTTCGGAGAGAGCAGGCGGAGAGAGCAGGGCTGAGAGGTGCGGCCAGGGCTCCAACCATGGCTGAGGCCTGTGCCCCTTCCAAGGCCAAGTCCCGCAGCTCCTCCCACATCTAGGGAGGGGGCAGGGCACTTTGTTCCCTTTGTCTTGGAAGAGAGCAGTCAGGCTCCTAAATAGTGCAGAGTAGTAGGGGTGGAGTGCCGGGAGCCAGTGTGAGGAATCCCGCCCGTGACAAGGTCATGAGGAAGGAAGCTGACATACGCAAGGCGTGCTCAGACTTCAGGGACCCCTCTGGAAATTCTTAAGCATGTACCCCAACAAAAATCTGCCGGTTTTTGTGCTCTGCTTTTCCACTTTTCTGACATTTTCTGGAAAAAGTCAATTCAGGGCTTTAGTCTTCTGCATTTGAAAGAGTGTTTCAATCCAAAAAAAAACCCTCTGTTGGCTTTCTAGCCTGCCTGCAGGACTCGTACAGCTGCGCATGTGATTGTTTGAGGCCTCCTGACCGCAGGAGTCACAGGAAGCTTAAAACATCCTAGGAATGTAGGAGCTTCCGAAGAGTCAAAATCTTTAGAATAGGACTGATTAAAAGTTTCATTTGTTGAGTCAATGCTTGCTGCCAAATTTTCACATCCTTTATTTTTAGATATAGTTGGTATATAGAAATGTAAGTAGTAGACCTGGTATTAGCAACATTAGATCTTTGAGTTAAGTACCTTCTTTGCTATATCCCACTGCACCTTTGTTCTATAGAGATGTAACTTTAATGCTTTAAGGAGATGCAGATTAAAGAAAAACACTTCAGGGCAAACAAAATTAACATTCATTAAGGAAGAGAGCCAAAAAGTGTTAACAAGCCTCTTGGCCAGAAGATAATGTAAATCACCTGAGACCTTTTGTATACAAAATGATGTACAGAAAGAGTCTGGGCTGCGAACGCTACATAATTTTGTGTTATCCATTGATCTCCATGTTTTATCAAAAGTATAAAAGGCCTTCTGAACAATAAAGGATGGGGCCGGGGACCAGCTTCTCGGGCCAGCTTCTCGGACCAGTTTCTCGAACTAGTCTCTCGGCCTGGTTTCTTGGGACTCTGGCTCCCCCTGTGTCTTTCTCTCTCTCTTCTCTCCCTTCCCTCTCTCTGCTCTTTACTTTAACTTCAGGCTGAATCTCCACCTGGGGCGCGGAGGCTCGCCAGGTCTACTTACTTGCCCTGGCTGTTAAGACCCACACGAAAGGGAGCTTAAGGCGAGGCACCCTTAGATATTCAAGCGGGCGCCGGTGGCCCAACGTAGATGGTGCAAATTCCTTGTCTGGAATTTTATTGGCCTTCCGCGTAAACCAAGCTATTCAGCCCTCTTCCTCCACTTAATCTTCTTACTACACTATAGTTTCCTAATCTAATCTTATATTAATAAATAAACAAGTCTTTCCACACCAACGCCGTCCACCCTTCGAATTCCCTGGATCCACCGGGGCTGGACCCCGGCAGTGGAGGGAACAAAACCCATATCTCCTTACAGTTTTAAACGGCAAGTGAGTTTAGGTCTAGTTTGTTTTAACAAAATATACATCTGTTTTCTTGTATCCATATGAGAAATATCTAATGAACGATGATTTAAATTAGAAAGGTAAAGAGGTGAAGGAGGTGTTTAGTATTTTCAAATGTTCTTACTTTGGATAAGGTTTATTGTGTTTCAGAATTCAAATGTATGAATCATATAAATCATAGTTTCCAGCTGTTTTAACGTTTTAAAAGATTGGGTGTTTGTAACACACACTGAAAATACTGAATATATTGTTCACAATGCAAACAACATGACATTAGAAGAGAATGTTTCTTCAAGAGCAGTCAAGCTTCTAAAGAGTGCATGGTAGTAGGGGTATATCACATTTATTTCAATCACATTTCTCTCTCTGTTTCACATGAGTAACTTTTACATATTATTTGTTTGTTTTTTTTCCCCAAATATTTTTACTTCTAAGAGGTTGTTTTTCTTCAGAGTATTAATTTGATAATGGTACTGCTGTTATATTCACTGCTTTTTTAAAAATTTTAAATGTACAGTTTCGGTAGACATAAAAGAAATTCAAGAGCCATGTATACTGTCTTTCTGATCTGCAAGTAGGTAACATAGCACTGCAAGAGTGATTTTCATGCTACTGTGAAAGAAGACCACAGAAACTATTGAGAAACAAAAAGAAAATGGAGAAAAGAATAGAGTAAAAAGCCTTTAACTTGTGGTGTACCTTATTTCTTTTAAACATTCTTTTAGTAAAAATAAAAAATACTGACTTATTTAGCTCATTTAAGAATATTTGTTTCTTTTCTCCTAATTCATTGCATATTCTCTGCTCTCTCCTGGATTAAAAATAAACCCAGATGGGAAGGTGGTATTTGAGGGGTTTATAGTAATCATATCTTCCACTTATTACAAACCAATACTTCTTCATCAGTATGCCACTGCTTTATATGTAGTACATGCATTCCAGCATTCATGCAGGATGGGATTTAGCAGACTCCATTTGTGGATGGATAACTTGCCAATTTCTCAAGTTCACAAACTGATGAAGTGACCTTCCTGGGACTAGTACCCCGATCTGGAGTAGTGCAGAGCCCACAATGTGCCACTTCTCCCAGCCTAAGCCAGACATCATGTCTTTTCATTCATTTTTCCTCTAAGCACTCCAAAAAATGTGTCTCGTTGGATACTTCGGGCTCTGTCCCAAAGAACTGTTTTGGAATAAAGTTTAAAAAATGCTGATAAATGAATGGTATGAAAGAAGACAAAACTACTCAGGGACAATGTGGTCATGAACACATGCAATGTCAGATACCCTGAAAAGATCAATATGCCCTCATTTATCCTTCCTGATTCTCAGGGACATAAAAGCCTTAGCTTAAGTGCTGTGTCCTCAGGTCAATGGATGGAAGAGTCCCAGCCTCTGATAGTTATCAAGGGGAAGATTTTAGAACACTAGGGGTGCCACAAACTATATCCTGCTTCTTGCCTTGTGTGGTCATGGGGAGAGCAGTCTGTCTTAGGTGGGCCTTCCTTTCCTGCAGGGCAAGGGTGGAGCAGTTCTCATGGAGTTTAGCTCCTTGGCCTTGAGGTCCAGGATTTACAGTGAGCATACTGGGTGCTGATGAGTGGATTCCCCCATAGCAAGGGGTACAGCACGGAGGAACAGGCAAGGGTAGACAGGGAGTAGCACTCTCACCTCCCTGTCTGTTGTCTGAAGAACACGAAAGCCTTGGCCACAGGCCAGCTGATTTAGCCAGCAGAGACAGTGGATTCCCATATGCTACCAGAAGTCAAGGTAAGAAACCTGAGCTAAAACTGGGGGACCACTGACTCCTGAAGAGAGTGGAGCCCTAGAATGTTCTCCTCCTCAGAAGGCCCCAATAGCTTTGCACACATCTGGTTCATCCTGTCTTCCAATCCAGACCTTCGAAGAAAGTAATGCCTTTGTTCTGAGGAGCACAGCCTCAGGTGAGCAGAGGCTGCATTCTGGGTCTGTCAGGAGTGAGGATGAGGTCCCTGAACGAGGGGCAAGAGGACCACTCAGCCCAGAACAGGGGAGACTGTGGAGGCCCACCCCTGATGTCAGCCCTACGAGACCCAGGAAAAGCTTTGTGGCTGAAGTGCTTCTCTTTCTGCTGGAGTGATCTCAGGGAGGTGAGAGCCTTGGTCTACTGGGAGAGGCCTCACATCAGTACAGAGTGGAAAACTAGTGACTCCAAATGAGAATAAAGCGACTGCACCTAGAATCTAGACCTGCCCATCTACACCTCGCACTGGCAAATTTGGGAATGCAGACATGACGCACCCCACACATTTCCTTTTAGAGCATCTCAGGAGGTGAGGCACTGGGGCTCAGGGGTCAACCTCAGGAGGAACTCCAGGTCATGCCAAGAGTCAAGTAGAGGACCATGGGGACTAAAGGAACCACTCACACTATACCACTTTTATAGAATCCCTCCCCTAGGGTCAGCCACGAGTGACCACAGGTTGGCAGCCCTCACATCCTCTAAGGTGGTCTCGGAATTTAAGGCTATAGCATGAGAGGACAGGTCTCATTAGGAGATGGGAAGTCAGTGTGAGAACCAGGAGAGAGGACAGTAATAGTGAAAGGAGGGAGGAAATACAGGTCTTCCTAGGAGCCTGACTGAGGACAGGTGCAGCCAGCCATCAGAAGGCCTCAATTTCCAGTCCCAGCTTTCTGTCCTGAGAGACCACAGGTAGATGTGCTAAGTTAGGCAACCTCCGCTTTCTTCTATTGGGTCTCAGAGAGTTGTGGGCCTTACTCTGAGCACATGTCCTCAGGAAAAGAGACAGGAGCTCCAAGACCTCCCAGCAGTTCCCAGAGGACACCTGGTCATTTCACCAGAGGAGCTTCAGGTAACCCTTGATGTGGCAGGGAGGAGAATTCTTTCAGACGTGCGTTAGCTACTCTGTGCAGACTGATTTCCCTGGGCCTTTGTCCTTCCAATGCTCCATGATAAAGGGAATTGAAGGAAGGCCCCAAACCAAGTGGCGTGCCCCTCCCCTCAAGTCCTTGCTAGGAAAGTTTACCTTTGATGTTTCTGCACATGCATGACTGCCCCTTCCACCTGTTGGGAAGAAAACTGCTCACTAAATTCCAGACAATAGTGCAAGCTGGAGCCCTTCATTTAGAAGGCTCCCACCAAGAGAAATGACAGCTCTTCACTGGAGAAGCCTGCCTCCATATGACAGGGATAGAATAGCATAGGATACAGGTAGCTGTCCCAGGTGACTCTGTGGAAAAGAATCCACCTGCAATGCAGGAGATGAAGGTTTGATCCCTGTTTGGAACATCTCCTGGAGGAGGAAGTGGCTACTCATTCGACTATTCCTGCCCTGAGAATCCCATGGACAGAGAGCCTAGAGTGCTGCAGTTCATGGAGTTACAAAGAGTCAGACATGAATGAGTGCCTGAGCACAGACACACAAAGAGGTAGATCTAGAAGTCTAGGAGGGGAATAGAGATAGAGAAACCTAGGAACCATTGGTAGACCATTGTAAGTTAACATTGTTCAAGAAAGGTATCAGAATGTAGTGGAGGAAGGCAGGTTTGTTTAAATATACAGCCTTAAATAATCCATGAGATGTTCCCCAGGCCTTTAGGTAAAAGAGGAATGTCACGACCGTTCTGTCCATTTGAAGAAGTTCTACAATAACCCAAGTTTGACCTCATAAGGTCAGACACTCTTCCTGTTCCAAATGAATTGGGAGGGAGTGATGTAAACCTGACCTCTACTCAAAGAAGGCAGTCTTTCCTAGTCCTCCACTTTCCATTGACTATAGAATATATTCCACTCAATCTTCCTGGCAGAGCTCTGTCACCTGCCTCCTTGCATCTCTTACATGCATCCTATATAAATAAATCTATTTCTTGCCTAACACTTTCCCTCTTGCTGAGGGAGTCCCACTCCCTTCTGGACTGGAACATAAACAACCTGAGCTGCCCTAAGTCCAGGTACCAGGTGAGTGATTCTAATTAAAAGACCATGGTTCAAGTCCCAAACTGCATTTTTGGGGGTTTGCAGTCCTGGCCATGTGGATTTGAGTCAAAACCTGATGTGATAGGTTTCAGGTAGAGGAGGTCTCCATGCTACCCCTTTGAAAATTTTAAACTATGGCCTGTTAAACTGGCTCATAGGGCTAGAATGAAAGTTACTTTCTTCTGCATTTCTCTGCACCTAGACTCCCAGTATCTTTGCCTTTGGGTGGACAAATCCAGACAGTGAATGCCATGAAGGCCTCCACTTTGTGTTTATAAAATTCAAGCTGAGTGTGTCTACAGGATAGGGAGAGAATGGACAAAGAAAGAAAATAAAAGAAATTGAGCTAAAAAATTTCTGGCTACCTTCTGAAATATGGCTGTCCTGGTGCCTCAGATGGTAAAGAATCTACCTGAAATGGCAGGAGACCCGGGTTCAATCCTTGGATTGGGAAGTTCCCCTGGAGAAGGGAATGGCAACCCACTCCAGTATTCCTGCCCAGAGAATCCCATGGACAGGGGATCCTGGAGGGCTACATTCCATGGGGCCACAATGACTCAGACATGACTTAGAGACTGAACTACAACAGCAATCTCCTAACACTTCTTCTACTTTACCACTCCTTGCTGCAACTAGTGAAGCCCATTCGTCCTAGAGCCTGTTCTCTACACTAAGAGAAGCCACCACAATGAGAAGCCAGTGCATCCCAATGAAGGGTAGCCCCTGCTCCTCGAAACTAGAGAACACACACGCAGCAATGAAGAGCCAGCACAACCAAAATTAAATACACAAATAATTTCTTAAAAAAAAATATGCAGGGAATCCACAATGGGCCCTGGGGAGAGAACTGAGCCACATTCTGCCCAGCAAGCTCACAGGTGAGGGATGTCACAGCCATGAAAAGGCCATAAGGGACTTCAGTGACACCTGAAGGCCCTTATGAGCATTTGTCATTTCCTTTTCCGATGGATAACTGACTGTCCATCGCTGAAGACTTGCCCTTAGGATTCCAGTGAGGTCCCTTATGTCCAAATCTTCCTTGCCTTTAGGAAAAACTCTGAACTTTGAAAGACTTACCAGGTAGACTCTGCTGGCTTGGCAATGCTTAATTTGCCTAGAAAAGCCCTTCCCCTTCTCCAGATGATATTAACCATCAGCCAGCCCCTGAGCCCTGTTCACAGGAACTCTTTCTGGGCAAAAGAAGGAGCCTCTTGGACCAGAGACCTCTTCTTCACTATACTCAGCATTGAACATCACTGCTCCTGGCCGCCATCACCAATGTTTTGCCCTCTAAACTGGGGCTCCAGTCCTCCTTAAACTCTCACCACCTCAGGAAGTCATAGGGCCCACCAGACTTCCATGAGAATCCGAGTTCCCCTCCCCATGCAGGATCTCAGTTGGATAAAACAAGATTAAGGAAAATTCTCAGATGACCCCAAAAAATATCTAGACAAGTTTAGACATCTATGACTTTTGAGTTAACCCAGAAGGACATTTATATCATCCTTGCTCAGACACTCTCTCAGGCAGAAAGGACAACTATATACAGAATCAGCCCTCAGCTCTGAGACAGCTATCACATGGCAAACTCCCAACCATTTCTCATGGGAACAATGGCTGTTCCCTGTTCAGAACTAATTGGGAGTATACTACTTGAGCCAGGTTAGCAGCCAGGGGTGCTCTGTATTCCTCTTCCCCACCTGACCACTGTTGGTCAGAGCACACCCAGAGAGGCTCCCTGTTCTGCCCAATGACCACCAGTAGGTTTCCAGCCATGTCAGGACCAAGCAAGACAAAGTGCCAGCATGGGGTGGCACTGGTGCACCAAGACCTAAAAGGTGACTAATGTAACCCAGGGTTCACGATGCCATATTTATAAAAATAGCACTGTGGTTTCTGTCTTCCCTCCCACTCCATGGATTTTGCTTGGGTACTTATGGGTAACTGCCTGCACACTAGGAGAAAAGTTATATAACCTAAAGCTGTCTATCAACTTGTCAGTCAAATGACACAGGACACACATGACCCTACCCCATGGCAGGACTGCTTCTGCTTTCCAGACAGCCTGCTCTCATCCTTTTCAGGAGTGTAATTTTGCTCTGCCTCATAAAACTGATACTTAAAACTGCTCTGTTTCTCCAATAAATTATTTTTCTTTGCTATGACTAAAACAGGAAATCAGCGTTCTGCTGGTGAAAATATGGGTCACATATGTATTACTGTTTATCAGGTTCCAGTTAAAGTTTTTATATTTTATAATGCAAATTTAGAAACTTTTCATTGCTGTGTGATCTAGAACAAGAAAACACAGCAATGGGAGAGGGATTTTCATGCAAATTTGAAGAGACTCTGTGGCAAAATAACTTAGGTCAAGTAAAAAAGCAAGGAAAAAGCAAATTTTGTTAAGTTTTTAGTTTTGTTAAATTCTTTTAATACTCCTTGTAGTAAAAGTATGTCCTTAGTTTATTCAGGATGGTGGGAGAAATTAAATAGTAATAAAGCAGACAACACCATCATTGTCACTCATATTTTCAACCACTAATTGAGTATCAACTCCTTGGAATGCACCATGGCAGAACTGGGGATGATAATAAAAAGAAGCCTGAGCCAGTGTCCATAGAAGTTAAGTGTCTAAAAGTTGCCGCCATATCAAGCAGACGGTGAGGTACCCTTTGAGACCTAAACATGTGACAAGTTGAAACAAGGGATGAGAACGAGAGGAGGTTTCAGATGAGAGTAGTCAAAAGTAAATGCTTTGAGGCGAGGAATGTGGGCGCTTTGGAACACTGCAGTTCCCTTGAGGATGTAATTTGAAGTTAGGTGGGTTGGTGGGCTAAACGAGGCTGAGTGAATTTGAGGGTGGAAGGTGACCCTGAAATAGGGGGATTAAGTTGAGAAGCTGAAGAACCGAATGGAAGATTACCCTTGATTTTTACTTTGAGACTGTGGGTAAAACAGAGAGAATCTCCACCTGGTACAGGAATACAATGGGTTCTGTGCTCCTGCCCCAGTATAGGGAAACACAGTGCACAAACTGGGGATTTAACCCCACTGCCTCCAGGGTGTTTGGCAGAAAGAAGGATGGTATTTCCTTGAACTGAGATACCTTATACCCACTGTAACAGCACTCTCCACACTGGGCTCAGAGGGCACTATGTTACAGAGATGTTCTACTGCCTATTTTAAGCATAATTTGGGGAACTTCAAATGAAGGCTACACTTTTGGTGCTGGTGAAATTAATGAAGATGGGGGGTGGTAGTATGGATGAAAATACAGCTGGAAGGGAAGATCTTCGTCCTTGACACAAATTCTAGAAGTTTTGAGTATCATCCAGGGAGCAGAGATTCCTCTACATTCAAATGATAAATTTACACATGGGGAAATTTTATTTAGTTTTACTAAGCAGAACACTGTTCATTGTGAAACTGCCACATATTTCTGATATCTCATGCAAGTTAAAAAAAAGAAATCACCAACAGTTGATACCATGGTCTGTAGTCATAATTATCAGAGGAATAAATGTCATTCTTTGAAGTCCATTATTGTAAGAGCTTTATAAATATCACATATATTACACTAGTTCTACAAAATAGGGTTTAGAAGACTCACTTTGCAGATTATGAATTTGGTAATATTCTCAAGTTCACAAGACTTGTGACAAAGCTGGAAATAGACATTTGGTCTGCATATGTCGAGAGGCCACACTGTTCCACTCCTCCCAGCCTGAGGCAGACCTAGTGTCCTCCAGTTCTCCTGTCATCTCATTACTCCAAACTATTTCACAGGCTTCTGTTTCAAGCTGGCGGTGTAGCAGGATGTTTGTTTGCCTCCTCCTGCACCATAACTACAACTGGCTGTTGGACAACTATCAACAGGAGGATGCTGGAACACACTGAAAATGATACCCCACGTTCAAAGAAAAAGTGGAAGTCGCAACAAGATAATAGGAGGGGTACAATCACAATGAATTCAAATCCAATACCCACTGGGTGGGTAACTGGAGAACAAAAATACCAAAGAAGTTCTCCCACGATTGTGAAAGTTCTGCACCTCACATCAAGGAACCCAGCCTGCGGTTCTGACAAAGGGACTTGGAATTCCCTGGTCATCTGACCTTGAAGGGCAGTGGGGTTTGATTACAGGAAACAGTAGGGGAAACAGACACACCACTCTTGGAGGGCACAAACAAAGTCTTGCATGCACCAAGACCCAGAGAAAAGGAGCATTTACTCCACAGGAGACTGAATCAGACCTACCTCCAAGTGTTCGACAGTCTCCTGTGGAGGCGTGGGTCAGCTGGGGCTCACCACAGGGATGGGGGCACTGGCAGAAGCAGTCCTAGAGGTCCTCCTTGGCGCAAGCCTTCTTACAGGTCAGCATTAACTCTGCCATCGACACCACAGACCCATAATTCAAAAAGAGACAAGCACTCTAATGTTCACTGTAGGACTCTTTACAACAACCAGCACATGGAAGAAACGTAGATGTCCATTGACAGATACAAGTATAAAGAAGCTGTAAGGGAGGTGGGAGGGGGGTTCATGATTGGGAACACGTGTATACCCGTGGCAGATTCATGTTGATGTATGGCAAAACCAATACAATATTGGAAAGTAATTAGCCTCCAATTAAAATGAATAAATTTAAATTTTAAAAAAGAGATGCTATGGAATGTATATGCGATGGAATATTGTTCTTGTTAATTTGTCGCTAAGTTGTATCTGACGCTTATGAGACCCCAAGGAATTTAGCTCACCAGAATCCTCTGTCCTTGGGATTTCCCAGGTAAGAATACTGGGGTGTGTTGCCACTTCCTTCTTCTGGGTATCTTCCTGACCCGGAGGTTGAACCCACGGCTCCTGCCTTGGTAGGCAGATTTTCTAACATTGACCCACCAAGGTAACTCAAGGGAATATTCAGTTCAGTTCAGTTCAGTCACTCAGTCGTGTCTGAATCTTTGCAACCACATGAATTGCAGCACGCCAGGCCTTCCTGTCCATCACCAACTCCCAGAGTTCACTCAGACTCACGTCCATCGAGTCCGTGATGTTATCCACCCGTCTCATCCTCTGTCGGCCTCTTCTCCTCCTGCCCCCAACACCTCCCAGCATCATAGTCTTTTCCAAAGAGTCAACTCTTTGCATGAGTTGGCCAAAGTACTGGAGTTTCAGCTTTAGTATCATTCCTTCCAAAGAAATCCCAGGGCTCATCTCCTTCAGAATGGACTCGTTGGATCTCCTTGCAGTCCAAGGGACTCTCAAGAGTCTTCTCCAACACCACAGTTCAAAAGCATCAATACTTCGGCACTCAGCCTTCTTCACAGTCCAACTCTCACATCCATACATGACCAAAGGAAAAACCATAGCCTCGACTAGATGGACCTTAGTCGGCAAAGTAATGTCTCTGCTTTTGAATATGCTATCTAGGTTGGTCATAACTTTCCTTCCAGGGAGTAAGCATCTTTTAATTTCATGGCTGCAGTCACCATCTGCAGTGATTCTGGAGCCCCCCAAAATAAAGTCTGACACTGTTTCCACGGTTTCCCCATCTACTTCCCATGAAGTGATGGGACCAGATAACACGATCTTAGTTTTCTGAATGTTGAGCTTTAAGCCAACTTTTTCACTCTCCTCTTTCACTTTCATCAAGAGGCTTTTTAGTTCCTCTTCACTTTCTGCCATAAGGGTGGTGTCATCTGCATATCTGAGGTTATTGATATTTCTCCCGGCAATCTTGATTCCAGCTTGTGTTTCTTCCAGTCCAGCGTTTCTCATGATGTACGCTGCATATAAGTTAAATAAGCAGGGTGACAAATTATAGCCTTGACGTACTCCTTTTCCTATTTGGAACCAGTCTGTTGTTCCATGTCCAGGTCTAACTGTTGCTTCCTGACCTGCATACAGATTTCTGAAGAGGCAGGTCAGGTGGTCTGGTATTCCCATCTCTTTCAGAATTTTCCACAGTTTATTGTGAGCCACACAGTCAAAGGCTTTGGCATAGTCAATAAAGCAGAAATAGATGTTTTTCTGGAACTCTCTTGCTTCTTTGATGATCCAGCAGATGTTGGCAGTTTGATCTCTGGTTCCTCTGCCTTTTCTAAAATTAGCTTGAACATCAGGGAGTTCACGGTTCAGGTATTGCTGAAGCCTGGCTTGGAGAATTTTGAGCATTACTTTACTAGCATGTGAGATGAGTGCAATTGTGCAGTAGTTTGAGCATTCTTTGGCATTGCCTTTCTTTGGGATTGGAATGAAAAGTGACCTTTTCCAGTCCTGTGGCCACTGCTGAGTTTTCCAAATTTGCTGGCATATTGAGTACAGCACTTTCACAGCATCATCTTCCAGGATTTGAAACAGCTCAACTGGAATTCCATCACCTCCATCAGCTTTGTTTGTAGTGATGCTTTCTAAGGCACACTTGACTTCTCATTTCAGGATGTTTGTCTCTAGATGAGTGATCACACCATCCTGATTATCGTGGTCATGAAGATCTTTTTTGAACAGTTCTTCTGTGTATTCTTGCCACCTATTCTTAATATCTTCTGCTTCTGTTAGGTCCAGACCATTTCTGTCCTTTATCGAGCCCATCTTTGCATGAAATGTTCCCTTGGTATCTCTAATTTTCTTGAAGATGCCTCTAGTCTTTCCTATTCTGTTGTTTTCCTCTCTTTCTTTGCATTGATCTCTGAAGAAGGCTTTCTTATGTCTTCTTGCTATTCTTTGGAACTCTGCATTCAGGTGCTTATATCTTTCCTTTTCTCCTTTGCTTTTTGCTTCTCTTCTTTTCACAGCTATTTGTAAGGCCTCCTCAGACAGCCATTTTGCTTTTTTGCATTTCTTTTCCATGAGGATGGTCTTGATTCCTGTCTCCTGTACAATGTCACGAACCTCATTCCATAGTTCATCAGGCACTCTGTCTATCAGATCTAGGCCCTTAAATCTATTTCTCACTTCCACTGTACAAGCATAAGGGATTTGATTTAGGTCATACCTGAATGGTTTAGCGGTTTTCCCTACTTTCTTCAATTTAAGTCTTAATTTGGCAATAAGGAGTTCATGATCTGAGCCACAGTCAGCTCCCGGTCTTGTTTTTTCTGACTATATAGAGCTTCTCCATCTTTGGCTGCAAAGAATATAAGCAATGTGATTTCGGTGTTGACCATCTGGTGATGTCCATGTGTAGAGTCTTCTCTTGTGTTGTTGGAAGAGGGTGTTTGCTATGACCAGTGCATTTTCTTGGCTAAACTCTGTTAGTCTTTGCCCTGCTTCATTCCTCATTCCAAGGCCAAATTTGCCTGTTACTCCAGGTGTTTCTTGACTTCCTACTTTTGCATTCCAGTCCCCTATAATGAAGAGGACTAAGCGTAAGCGGCTGTGCCAGCCAGCGCACTCACCGTGGCCGAAAGGAGCTACCCCACAGCCGAGGTCAGGGGCAGTGGCCAAGACTGCCAGGCTGTGATGGCACAGGAACGGCAGAGAGAAGCCACGCCACATACAAGGTCAGGGGCACTGGCCAGGATGAGCTACTCCGCGTCCAAGGTCAGGTGCAACGGTCTGGAGGAGCCACCCCACATACAAGACCAGGGTCAGCGGCCGGGAGGAGCCACTCTGCATCCAAGGCCAGGGTAGGCGGCCTGGAGAAGCCACCCCGTGCCCGAGGCCAGGGGCTGCAGCTGGGAAGAGCAACCCCCATCCAAGGAGCGGTGGCTGCGCTGGCGCAGGAAGGCCTAGAGGAGCTATCCCACGTTGAAGGTCAGGAAGGGCTGCGGTGAGGAGATACCCTTCATCGAAGGTAAGGAGCAGCAGCTGCGCTTTGCTGGAGCAGCCGGGAAGAGATAACCCATGCCCAAGGTAAGAGAAACCCAAGTAAGCTTGTAGGTGTTGCAAGAGGGCATCAGAGGGCAGACACACTGAAACCATACTCACAGAAAACTAGTCAATTTAATCACACTAGGACCATAGTCTTGTCTAACTCAATGAAACTAAGCCATGCCCCTGGGGCAACCCAAGACGGGCAGGTCATGGTGGAGAGGTCTGACAGAATGTGGTCCACTGGAGAAGGGAATGGCAAACCACTTCAGTTTTCTTGCCTTGAGAACCCCATGAACAGTATGAAAAGGCAAAATAATAGGATACTGAACAAGGAACTCCCCAGGTCAGTAGGTGCCCAATATGCTACTGGAGATCAGTGGAGAAATAACTCCAGAAAGAATGAAGGGAAGGAGTCAAAACAAAAACAATACCCAGCTGTAGATGTGATTGGTGATGGAAACAAGGTCTGATGCTGTAAAGAGCAATATTGCATAGGAACCTGGAATGTCAGGTCCATGAGTCAAGGCAAATTGGAAGTGGTCAAACAAGAGATGGCAAGAGTGAACATCGACATTCTAGGAATCAGCGAAGCAAAATGGACTGGAATGGGTGAATTTAACTCAGATGACCATTATATCTACTACTGTGGGCAGGAATCCCTCAGAAGAAATGGAGTAGCCATCATGGTTAACAAAAGAGTCCGAAATGCAGTACTTGGATGCAATCTCAAAAACGACAGAATGATCTCTGTTCGTTTCCAAGGCAAACCATTCAATATCACAGTAATCCAAGTCTATGCCCCAACCAGAAGCTGAAGTTGAACGGTTCTATGAAGACCTACAAGACCTTGTAGAACTAACACCCAAAAAGTGGAATATTACTCAGTCATAAAAATGAACAAAATTGTGTCATTGTTAGAGAGGTGGATGGACCTAGAGAGTGACATACAGAGAAGGAAGTCAGAAAGAGAAAAACAAAGATTGGATGTTAACGTATATGTGTGGGATCGAGAAGAATGGCTCAGGGGACCCTATTTGCAAAGCAGAAATGAAGACAGTGATATAGAGACCAAACGTATGATGCCAAGGGGGAAAGGGTTAGGGCAGGAGGAATTAGAATATTGGGATTGACACATACACACTACTGATACTATGTATAAAATAGACAACTGTTTGGAATATACTGTATACCACAGGGAACTCTCCTCAATTCATTGGGATGTCCTCAATGTGAGGGAAATCCAAAGTGAGAGGATATATGTGTATGTATATCTGATTACTTTTAGTATGGAATAGATGCTAACACAACATTGTAAAGCAACATACTACAAGAAATATTAAAAAAAAATAGAGTAAGACAAATACATTCTTTTGTCTTTGCTGCCATTGACTCTAAACAGTGACTGTAAGTGTACTTTTATATAAACATTCCTTGATTTTCCAAAGAACAATGCAAAGTAAATCAGATTTTTCCTTCATAGGCTGTTATTTAATACAGTGTTTTACATGTTAACATGTACTTTTCAAAATGTAAATGTCATACAAAGGAAACTAGGATTAATGACTTTGTAAATTTCTCTTCTTTACTGTAATTGTTTTTACTTTCCTAGTTAGTATGGGAGAGCAAAACATGCCATCTCAAAATGTCTCTTTTGATACATAGGTTATTCTAACTGAAAACAATCAAGACCAAAAGACTCAGAAAGGAACTTGAACTTGTGGCTGACTGCCTGAAAGAACTTAGACAAAGGTACTGTTCCCTGAAGAGAACTATGACCAGAGATAGCTACAAGGATTATGGCAAGGTGTGGTGGCGAAATTTTGGCAGGGCCTAGAGATGAGAGTCCACCTGTGGCCAGGGGTATCTGCCTGACACAAAAAACACTCCTTTACCAACATTCCCTTTTCCATCTCCCTGTGAACTGCCTGCCTATCCTTTCAAGTTCCAAACAACTACCATTAACATTTTTTTTTGTCTTTGGCTCTGTGCTTTGGCCATGTTGATGAGTTATTCAGTTTTCCTCTCTCATGTCTATGTGTTATCATACTTTTATTTTATCCTATTAATCTGTCTCACATCAATTTATTCTTCGACCACCCACAAAAACCTAGAAGGGCAGAGGGAAATTTCATCCTCCTGCATATTAGCTACATCTCACATATTTCTTTCTGTGTTCAAAATCCTTAATGAAGTATTCAATAACAAACTAATGGCTATGAATGTCATTAATGATTTTAGTCATATTGATATAAGAACATATTTCTTTATGTTTTTCTAATATTCATTTATTTACTTACTGAACGTTACCCAACCCAATAGAGGAAGAGTCAGGTTTCCTCATAGCCAGTCCCTCCCATCAACAAGCTTCCACAAGCCTCTTAAACTCATTCTTCAGAGGGCAGACAGAAGACCTACAATGCCCTATTCTCTAGAACGAAAACCACAATCACACAAAGCTAACATAAATGATCCCATGGATCACATCTCTGTGTAACTCAAAAGCTACAGGCCAGGCTTTGCAGGGCCACCCAAGGCAGACGGGTCATGGCTGAGAATTCTAACAAAATGCGGTCCACTGAAGAGGAGAATAGCAAACCACTTCAGTATCCTTGCCTCGAGAATCCCATGAACATCAGGAAAAGGAAAAAGAAATGATACCAGGGGATCATACGAGAGAGAGATACCTGAGCCCCCCCAGGTCAGTAGGTGTCTAATATGCTATTGGGGAAGAGCCCAGAAATAGCTCCAGAAAGAATGAAGAGACTGGGCCAAAGTCAAAACGACGCTTAGCTGTGGATGTGTCTGGTGGTTAAAGTAAAGTCCAGTGCTGTAAGAACAGTCCTACATAGGAACCTTGAATGTTAGGTCCATGAATCAATAGAAATTGGTCAAGCAGGAGATGGCAAGAGTGACCGTCAACATTTTAGAAATCAGACAACTAACATGGACAGGAATGAGTGATTTTAATTGAGATTACCATTGTATCTGTGGGAAAAAGTCCATTGGAAGAAACGGAGTGGACTCATAGTCAAAAAAAAAAAAAAAAAAAGACTGTGAACTGCAGGTACTGGGTGCAATGTCCACAAGGAAAGAATGATCTTGGTTCATTTCCAAGGAAAAGCATTCAGCATCACAGTAATCCAAGTCTATGTGCCAAAAACTGATGTCAAAAAAGTTAGAGTTCAGTGGTGCTACGAAGATGTACATCACAGCCTAGAACTAATATCCCCCAAATTTTCCTTTTTGTAATAGGGGACTGGAATGGAAATGTAGGAAGTAAAGGAATAACTTGCAGCTGAAGATGGAGAAGCTCTACACAGTCTGCATAAACAAGTCCCGGAGCTCACTCTAGCTCAGATCGTAAGCTCCTTACTGCAAAAGACAGACTTAAGTTGAAGAAAGTAGAGAAAATCATTAGGCCATTCAGATATGACCTAAATCAAGTTCCTTATGATTATACAGTGTAGATGATGAATAGTTTCAAGGAATATGATCTGGTAGGAAGACTGCCTGAAAAACTAAAGCTGGAGGCTCAGAACAAGGTCTAGGAAGTGGTAACCAAAACCATTCACAGGAAAAAGAAAAGAAAAAGGCTAAATGGTTGTCTGAGGAGGCCTTACAAATACCTGAGAATGAAGGGAAGCAAAAGGCAAAGGAAAGATATACCAATCTGAATGCAGATTTCCGAAGAACATCAAGGAGTAATAAGAAAGCATTTTCAAGTGAACAATGCAAAGACATAGAGGGAAAAAACAGAATGGGAAAGACTAGAGTTCTCTTCAAGAAAATTAGAGATACCAAGGGAACTTTTCATGCAAAGACGGGCACAATAAAGGAAAGAATCTATAGAGACAGAACAGAAGCAAAAGATTTTAAGAAGAGGTGGCAAGGAGATACAGAAGAACTGTTCAACAAAGGTCTTTATGACCCAGATAACAGTGATGATGTGATCACTCACGTAGAGCCAGACATCCAGGAGTGTCAAGTCAAGTGGGCCTTAGGAAGCATTCCTAAGAACAAAGCTAGTGGAGGTGATGGAATTTCAGCTGAGATATTTCAAACCCTAAATGATGATGTTGTTAAAGTACTGCACTCAATATGCCAGCAAATTTGGACCACTCAGCAGAGGACACAGGACTGGAAAAGGTAAGCTTTCATTCCAATCCTAAAGATGTGCAATGCCAACGAATGTTCAGACTGTCATATAATTGTGCTCATTTCACATGCTAACAAGGGAATACTTAAAATGCTTCAAGTTACGTTTCAACAGTATCTGAAAAGAGAACTTCAATATGTAGAAGCTGGGTTCAGAAAAGGCAGTGGAATCAGATATCAAAATGGTAATTTCCATTGGGTCATAGACAAAGCAAGAGAATTCCAGAAAATACTTTTACTTGTTTGACTATGCAAAAGCCTTTGCCTGTGTGTATCACAGGAAACTGCAAAATTCTTAAATGATGGGAATACCAGACCACCTTACCTGCCTTCTGAGAAACTGGTATACAGGTCAAGATGCAACAGTTAGAAGTGGACAAGGAACAACAGACAGGTTCAAAATTGTGAAATGAGTAACGGAGGTTGCATATGGTCACCTTGATTATTTAAGGTATATGAACAGTACATCATGAAAATTCCCAGACGGATAAAAACAAACTGGAATCAAATTGCTGGGAGAAATATCAATACCTTCAGATATGCATATGATACCACTCTTATGGCAGAAAGTGAAGTGGAACTAAAGAGACTCTTGATGAGCATGAAAGAAGAGAATGAAAAACCTGGCTTAAAACTCAACATTCAAGAAACTAAGATCATGGCATCTGGTCCCAACACTCCATGGCAAACAGATGGGGAAAAAGTAGAAACAATGGAAGATTTAATTTTCTTCTCCAAAATCACTGTGGATGGTGAAAGCAGCCATGGCGGTGGTGGTGGTGGCTTAGTCACTAAGTCATGTCCCACTCTTGCGACCCCATGGGCTGTAGCCGCCAAATCTCCTCTGTCCCTGGGATTCTCCAGGCATGAATACTGAATTGGGTTCCCACTTCTTTCTCCAGGGGATCTACCTGACCCAGGAATGGACCCTGGATTTCCTGCACTGCAGGCAGATTCTTTTATCAACTGAGCTATGAGGGAAGCCCCAAATTAAAAAAGGCCATGAAATTAATAGACACAAATTCCTTGCAAGAAAAGTTATGAAAAACCTAGATCACATAATAAAAATCAGAGACATCACATTGACAAAAGAGGTGTGTCTAGTCAAAACTATGATCTTCCCAGGGGTCATGTGTGGATGTGAGCGCTGGACTGTAAAGAAGGCTGAGCACTGAAAAATTGATGCTGTTGAATTGTGGTGCTGGAAAAGACTCTTGAGAGTCCCCTGGACAGAAAGGAGATCAAACCAGTCATTCCTGAAGGGAATCAACCCTGAATATTCATGGGGATATCTGATGCTGAAGTTGAAGCTCCAAACTTTTGGCCACCTGATGGGAAGAGCTGACTCATTGGTAAAGACCCTGATGTTGGGAAAGATGGAAGGGAAAAAGAAAAGGAGGCAGCAGAGGATGAGATGTTTGGATGGCATCACTGATTGGATGGACATGAGTCTGAGCCAACTCCAGGAGATGGTGAAGCATAGGGAGCCTGGCATGCTACAGATCGTGGGGTCACAGTCAGAGATGACTGAGCAATTGAACAAAAACAACAACACAGAACTGCAAAACAACAAAAGTAAAATATATTTTAAGCAATGGACAACAGTTAATAATACCATATTGATATGAGTTGCTCAGTTTTAACAAATGAACTTGTATCAGTTGAACCAATCCAAGATGTTAATAACAGAAGATGCTAAGTGGAGGAAGAGACTGGCTCTATAGGAACTCTGTATACTATCTGCTAAATTTTCTGTAATCCTAAATCTGCTCTTTAACAAAATGCAGATGCTCACAAGAGAAGATGTTCACCACTCATCATGAAAGAAATGCAAACCAAAGCCACAATGATGCATCACCTCACACCTGCTAGAAAGGATATCATAAACAAATCTAGAAACAATAAGTGCTGAAGTGGCATGGAGATAAGGGAACCCTCTTGCACTTTGAGGGGGAATGTAAATTGATATAGCCACTACGGAGAACAGTATGGAGAGTCCTTTCAAAACTAGAAATAAAACTGCCCTATGACTCAGCACTCCCACTACTGGGCATACACACTGAGAAAGCCATGCGTGAAAACATTCATGGACTGCACTGTTTACTGCAGCACTATTTACAATAGCTAGGACATGCGAGCAACCACCTCAACTTCCACTGACAGATCAATAGTTACAGAAGTTGTGGTAGCTATATAAATGGACTATTACTCAACCATAAAAAGTCACAAATTTAAGTCAGTTGTAGTGAGGTGAATGCACCTAGGGTCTGTTAAACGGAGTGAAGTAAGCCAGAAAGAGAGCAAAAATATTGCGTATTAACGCATTTATATGGAATCTAGAAAATGTCACTGATGAATTTATCTGCAAGGTAAGAATAGAGACACATGCAGAGAAAAGAGTGGACACAGCAAGGGATGGAGAGAGAGGGACAAACTGAGAGAGGCTGTGACGTATATGCACGGCCATGTGTACCAGAGATAGCTAGTGGGGAGATGCTCTGGAACAGAGGCAGCTCAGACTGCTGTCTGTGACAACCTAGAGGACTGAGATGGGGGTGGCATGAGGGATGCTCATGGAGGAGGATATATGTATACTTATGGCTGCTTCATAGTGTTGTACAACAGAAACTAACACACTATAAAGCAATTATCCTCCAATTAAAATTTTTCATAAACGCTCTACTGATTTAAAATGTAGAAAAAATCTGGACAAGGACACATAGCCAGTACAGAGTTATATACAGCAAGGCCAAATGAATAAGAACAATGAAAACCAAAAGATAACATAAGAATTTATCCTCGAATTAAAAATCTTAGGAAACACGCACAGGAAATATTCAAACATATGAAGAACTTCAGCTATCTCATGTAAAATAGATCACCATAGCAAAATCAAGAGTCTGGCCTGGAAAAATCAACAATTACTTAGGTCACGAAATAGAAAATACACCATAAATAAAAGCAACCATACAAAAAATGTACCTACAAAGCAACCTCAGAACAATGTATACATTCCACACAGAGGCAACAAGAAGAACTTCCTGACAGCCTTAGGAGAAAGAAGTCTCAAACAGAATAGTATGTTATGTGTATTCCTGAGGAGCACATATTGTAAGACTGTCGATGTTCCTTAACTCCTGTACAGATCTACTCCAGTCAGAACAGCTGAGACCACCATCAAACATGGGCTGCTGTTTCCTGTACCCAGAATAAACCATGGAACACTTATACAAGGAATAAAGACAACTATTAACAGAAGCAAAAACACAAAACTCAATAATCCCCAAGGCAAAGTAAGCCTCTAATGAACTTGACCCTATGAGTGCCAAGGTGAGGGAGTACTCGGAGACTGACAAGGGTTGTGCAGCCTACAAGGGAAGAAGACAACAGGATCAGCTGGAAAAGGCTTTAAAGCTCAGCCCTTGATTCTTCCACTGTGCCCTGGGGCCATGAATCGCTACAGCCTCACTGAAGGAATCTGAGGTAGCATCTCAGAGCTCCCATGCCAAGACCATGGGGAACAGTAGTTTGAGTTGGATGTGGCATATGGCCCAGAGGTCATGCAACAACCAGGACAAACTTTGCTAATGGATGACAACTGGCCCTTTTAAGTGATCACCTTAATGGACTATCACACAGGGACTAAAAGAGAAAATGTAGAACCATAAAAGTTGTACCAAAGGACAGAAATTCACCTCAGAACTTTCGAGCAATGCCCCTGCAGTTGACTAAGAGCCCCCTGCGAGAACCGTCAGGGTAAGGAGCCCCTTCACTTCTCTACTGGGATTGTGTGGGGCATGGTTGGAGACAGAGGTGGATTCATACCAGAAAGGGAAGGATTTCCAGGCCCTGCCAGCAGTCAATATGAAGATCCTGAGTGAGATGTGAGGGGTTCCACACCACAGAAGGCAGTCTCCCATCCTTCCCTCTCAGCTCATCTTACCTGCAGCAGCCATTTCCTGGAAGCCTCAGGCAGAAATGTCCAGGGGAGATGTACGTGCACTTCTCACCAGGAGTCTCGGGACGTGATGTCTTCAATATGAGGCCTTGGCCTCAGGTCAGCAGATGGCACGTAGCCCACCACATACAGGGGACAAGGGTAGACACGGATATTAGATGGAGCATCACTCAGCCCAGAAGACGGGGCCCGAAAGTGCCCTCACTGTCATTCTCAGGAGCTCCAGGAAGCCAGTTCGGCCAGGCCAGAAACAATTCCTGCTAGGGTGCTGACGGAAGCTAGAGCCTGGGAGGGAGGCCTGTAGACTCCACTCAGTACAGGGAAGGTCTCAGGATCCGCTACGATTCAAGGAAAGCTGCACATGCCAATCCTCCGGGAAGCTCCCCCGGAACCCCGCCCACCCTGGCCCCGCCTCTGCTGTCCGCCTGGAACACAAAAGCACATGACAGGAAGTGACGACTACGCACACACGCTGCGGCTGCGAAGCCATCTTGGAGAGCTGCTGTCGTCTTAGAGAACTGCCGTGTAGGGTGCCCAGACGGAGGACTCCCAGGTCTCATAAGGTGTCCAAGAGTGAGGTGACATGAGTTACAAGTGCGGGGACACATGTCCGGCACGACCAAGCCTTTCCTTCTGAAAAGGGGGGGCCAAACAACCCCCGGCCACCCTGCCCCTGCTCTCCCCTGGAAGATTCGGGCCTGCATCTTAAGCCCCAAGTCAAGCCACGTCACCCAGGTGGTCTCCGAGAGGACGGCTTCGGTCCGGGCCTGGTGGATTCCAGTTCTGCTCAGTAGAGGGAAAACACCTAGCCCTGTAGCTAATTGAGGGACTCTCGGGGGGCACAGAGGGTCTCCACACCCCAGAAACGCAGCAACATGAAACCCCCACCCCCCGCGACTTGGCGTCGGAGTATGTGGTTAGGATTGGGGCAGCTCTAATGGCTGAGGGGCACCCTCATTGCTATCTCGGATGCGGGACAGTGAGGGAGGAGGGGACCTCGGTCCAAGGGCTTGGTAGCTGGTCAGTACAGGCAGGATGTCAGGGCTCAGGAGGAGCCAGGGTGAGGATCATCCTCCCCGACACATGGGCCAATCAGGACCCTCCCCTGTGGTCAGTGCTTCCTCCTGGCCAAACACGGGGAAGGGAGGCTACGGTCTGAGTGGGGAGGTTAGAGCTTGCTTACAGAAGGGCGGGTCCCGGGACTCTTAGGTGGGAGGCTGAGCACTCCCTCCTCTTCTCCTCCAGAGTCACAGGGAAGGAGGCAGCATCAGCCTCAGAGCACAAGAGGGATAGGGGCGGGTGCTAGGGGGTCATTCCCCGTTTTTCATCCTAACTCTGAATGTGAACTGAAAGGACAATGCCTCCCCTGCCAGCCCCCACAGGCCCCGGTCTAACTCTAAGGCAGGGCTGTCTGGCTGCGCCCCAGGTCTCACTCTGACTTCTTCCTCAGGGGTCTCAAGGGACAGGCTGACAAGGAGAAAAGGAGACTTGTGGGTCCTAGAGCAGTGGTCCTTGCGAAGCGGACTTGGTTTAAGTCGGGGACGACTCTCCCTGGTGAAGGTGCTCACAACAGTTCTTTGTGCTTCCTCCAGGTGCCCTCGTTGCCTCCCTTTTTCCCTAACTGCGCCCCGCCTGCGGTCCCTTGACCTGTGTCATCATGCTCGGAAGCACAAAAACAAGCATCATGCACGGAGAAAGCCACAAGTCCAGGGAACCACTGAGGAGGCCCCCAGGCCCCGTGCTGCTGCAGCCCAGGAGAGGAGTGCCCCCTCCTTCCCCCCACCTTCTGTCCCCTCCCAGGGTTCTCCCCCGACTGTCTCTGCTGCTGGCGATCGCCAGGAGCTTCAGGGGAGCCATGGCCCCTAGCTTTCCTGGATGCAGAGGCTTCCTGTGCAGGAGGCTGATCAAGGTGCCAAGGGCCCCGGGAGATGTGCAGATGCCCGCCCGAGCAGCCTGCTCGCCTCGGAGCCCATTTCCCGCCAAAAGAATCCTAACTCATGAGGAAGGCCAGCATGGTGATGGATTTCTGGCTGGAGAGGTACCACCAAGAGGAGCCCATCCAACAAAGAATGCCCATGCTGAATGTCATCGGAAGGAACTCAAGGAGCACTTCCCGGAGATCCTGAGCAGAGCGCTCTTGAGCCCGCGTGGAGCTGGTGTTTGGCCTGGAGCTGAAGGAAGTCGACTGCAGCAGGAAACATCCTTACGCCCTCCCGTCAACAAGTTCACTCCTTGGGTTTGAGGAAGGTTCCAAGTGACTGAGGAGGCGGCTGCCCCAA
>NW_017189716.1:0-35297 GCF_001704415.2 Capra hircus | reverse complement strand
CGAGATCGCGCACGGACAAGAGCCTGCAGAGTACAGTCCAGAGGTCACAAAGAGTCCGACACGAAACTAGAAGCGACTTAGCAGGCAAGAATCCTGCAGTGGGTTGCCATGCCCCCCGCCAGGGGATCCTCCTGACCCAGGGACTGGAAGAGTCTCTAAGGTCTCCTGCAATGGCAGGCGGTTCTTTACCACTAGTGCCACCTGGGAACAGTAGCTGGTATTATTTGCATTTCTCTGATTACTTCTAAGGTTGAACATTTTCCCATGGTTATCAATTAAACATCCTTTCTGGAAACTGTTCATATCCTTTGCCTACTTCTTTTTGTTTTTCCTACTAATTCACATAACCAGATCTCCTGCATTGCAGATGGATTCTTTATCAGCTGAGCTACCAGAGAAGCCCCTGATTCACATAAGCTTACTATTAATATAATAAATACACTGGTCTCATATCTTCCCAGACTTCTATTTGCAATTTCTTTTGTTTCTTGACATAATGAAGTTTTTCAAAACATGTGTATTTTTGACATAATGAAGTTTTTCAAAACATGTGTATACTACATCCTTTCTCTTGTGATCTCTTTAATTGATGAGAAAGTTATCTTCCCCCCAGATGTGTAATAGTGAATTTATTTTCTTCAAATCTTCTATGTATGGAGTAACCTATGGCCTAATTTTTTTAAAAAATTATTAATTCTTTAACCCATTTGGAATTTCTGTGTGATCAGATTTGCAGGCTCAGTGTATTCCCACTGGTTATCTCAATAGTATTACATGATTATTTGCAACTCTTTTGTGATATTTATTTGTAACACAAAAGGGAGAGGTTGAAAATGTGAGAAGCATGCAATAGGTCAGGCACTCATGGAGGGATGAGCTTTGAACCTTCCCAGGTCAGTTCTTTCCTTTGCTCTTGGAGTAGATGAGAGAGAGGCCTGGGGTGGCTATGCATGGGTTTACAGAGGGGATGGCAGAGTGCTGTCCAACACTGACTTTCCCTAATACAGATGCAAACTTCTCAGATTACCCAGCGTTTGCCTAGAGATCCTGGTTTTCAGGCTGAATATCCAGTGGAAAGAGCATAAGGGTGCTGGCCCTTGAGCTTTTCGAGACTGTATTCTCCAGGTCCTCTGAGGTCCTAACTGCTCCACTCCCTCCTTCCTGCTGCTCCTCACTTTCATCAGAAAACATAGACCCCCCCCCCCAGGTCCTCCAGTCAGCCACACAATACAGCCAAGGTCCCATAGTGACATCAGGTACGTGGGAACCGCCTTTCTAATTCACAAAGCATGTCCACCCTTGATCCTCATGACAGCCCAGCTGGAAGGCAAGGCCAGCACTCAAGTCCTAAGAGGATGAGCAGGGAACCTCATGGAGAAGAGCCGGCTCTCAAATTCAGGACTCAGGACCGCAAGCCCCTTGCCCTGCCCTTTGCACACGACTGCAGGCAGATTGCGTCAGTTCAGCACACCTCTCTCTCCAGCATACTCCACTCCTTCCCACCTCCTCCCATCATCCCAGGTAGCTGCTTAGTCCAGTCTCACCCTGGAAACTGTACTGAGGGCATCTCTGCTTCCAGGTGTCCTGATGCTGTTGGAGAAAGCATTCAAGTTGCCCCAGAATACAGCTCCACAACTCACAGAGCACAGCTCACGACTCATAGAGCATAGCTCACAGCTCACATAACACAGCTCACAGCTCCACAAAACACAGGTCACAACTCACACAACACAGCTCACAACTCACACAACACAGGTCACAACTCACACAACACAGTTCAAAACTCACATAACATAGCTAACAACTCACACAGCACAGCTCACAACTTACAATGCACAGCTCCACAAAGCAGGTGCTATGAGACCTTTGGGCAGGTTACTTTCTCTCACCAAGCCTTCCAGTACCCTGGGGATTATGAGAGAACCTAGATTTGGACAGGACAGATTTGTGAGGACAGAGTGAGTTCACGTGTCTAAGGAGCTTATAGCAGTACCACTTATCAAACTCAATAAATGTCCACAAAGAACAGGGCTGATGGGGTCTGCTAAAAATGTGTACTGTGCAATTCCACCTGGCCCCCTGCCCTTTTTTCATGGTCCTTGTATTCACCTCAAATGGACCCTAAAACATTTTCTGTAAAATTCTAAACCATTTTTATGCTCCTTTAGCCTTATACTACTTGTGCTCACAGCTTCAGAAAAACAAAAAACATTCATGAAGGAACCACTTAGTCTCAGAAGCACAGGGAACTTCAGGAGGTTAAGGATCTAGGTAGGAAAAACACAAGACACTCGGGTAGAGTGACCGTTGCCCTCTCTGCAGACAGAATGAGGGCATTTGGGCCAAGCAGCACCCTTCCATGCGTCCATATTCCTGGGATCCAAAGAACTTGTGAGCAGGGTGGCTCTTTTCGTGAATAAGGACCAAGCCCAGTGGTCATCTGGGTGTACCCTTGAGCATCTCCAAAGTGAATTACTAGACAAACTCCCCCCCACGCCCCGCCCAGAGAAAGGAAGGTCAAAAAGGGAGTAAAAGAAAAAATGATCCAGAAACTTCTACAATAAACTAAAGTCCCTCCCCCCGACCCCCCATGGTGGATATATTCTTTCCTTGTTTCCACTTTCCTTTCTGTTTCCACTGGCTTATAAGAAAGCTCCATTTGGCAATGCTGGTTTCCTCCAGTTGTGCAGTGAGAAGGGAAAGGGATTTTGTTTCATTGGTGCTGGGATTTATTTTTGAGTCCCTGCTTGGGCAGAGGAAAGATGTGTGTCTAACAGCCATGGGTAAGCTGAGGGGTGCATGTGAAAGTGCCTCCTGCCTCCACTTCAGGGAGAAAACTTTGGGGTCCTTTGCAGTGTGTGTCTCAAGGCCTAGAAATCTCGGGTGACCTTGGATGTTTATTCCACTGGAGGTGGGAAGGGAGATGGGCCATTGTGGACACAGATTTCCAGACCATTCTCTTTGGACCTAAAGGTCATGGAGACTCCAGATTTCCAAAGTGGCTGAGGCTACGCCCCTCTAGTCTTGTTATGGTTTCACTCTTGCGTCATCATAAACCAAACAGCAACAGAGTGCAATCAAACACACTCAGCTGATCACAAGCAGGCCCAATCAAGGTTTTAGTTCCTGAGATCTTATCTCCAACTGCCACTTTTTTTTCTTTTTTGCCTCCTGTTTGGGTCTTAATTCTCATTCTGATCATCCCCAGAATAAAAACCATCAAACGAAAAGCATCCTTTTTAGCTCCTCTTCAAAACAGAGGTGCTTTAAACTTCATTTTCAATTAATCGAGTTCCTTTTCTCCCCACTCCTTAAAAAAGAGAACCATAGTTCATAGGAAATAGTTAGACCCACTTCAAAATAACCTTACCTATTCCCTTCCGAATTTTGTCTGATGAAAGCAACTTTAGGTGGAATCATGGATCCTGAGAGCCAACCTAAGAAATAAGGGTGTGCTATGAGCAATCTGGCATCTAATCAGATTTTGCTCTTGTAATTACTTGACACAGACCATATCTTGTAAGAATCTGAGACTAAAATAGACTTTCCCCCCTGAACTTTTCTCTTCCATTAAATCGAATTTCTGTGAATCCTTTCGGATCCTCGACCAGGCCGGGGCGTCGGGTGGCGTGCTTACCCAGGCGAGGCGAGGCCCGGGCAAGGGCCGGGGCACCGGCTTGCAGGCCTTCCTGCTCGCCCTCTGGGGCGCGGCTGAGGCTGTAGCTGCTGTAACCTCGATGCAGCGCAAACTTGCAGACGCTGCGGCCGCGCCAGGTGCAGTTGAAGAGGTAGCAGCCGAGCGCGGCGGCTGGGGCCGCGGGGCCGCCGGGGCAGCTCCACCACGGCCACGGAGCAGTGTGGCTCGAGGCAGCAAGCCTGCAGGCACTGCCGCCAGTCCCTCACGGCCGCCGGCGCGCTCAAGAAGCTGGCGCCGGCCGCGATCGAGTCCTTGGTGCGGATGATGGCGTCGGGCCTGGCCCTGTAGCCGCCGCCCCCGGGGCCCGGGCAGCCTTCCTGGGGGTCGCCGCCCGCGCGCAGCTCGAGTTCCAGCTCCTCCTGCGGCCTTTCCTGCTGCAGCTGTCGGGGGAACTCCTCCAGCAGCTGCTCCACCCCCGAGAGCTGCGCATGCAGCTCGGACAGCGGCGCGGAGGGCGAGCCGGCCGCGCGACCACCGGGCAGCCACAAGCACAGCAGCAACAGGCCGGGCAGTGCCCAACGCGGCGGCGGGCGCCTGCGCCCCGAGCCCGCGCCCTCCCGGGCGGCGGAGGCCATGGCGGGCGGCGGCGGAGGAAGTGAGGCGACGCTGGCCGTCAGAGTGCGAGGGAGACGGAAGACGGGAGAGCGCCGGCCCCGGGGTTCTACGGCGCGATCGCGGCGGGCGCTAGGCCCCGGGGACCTCAAAGCGCGGCCTCCCCGGGGCCCCGCTGCGTCCCCGAGGCCGCAGGCGCGCGGTCGCCGGCGAGAATCGTAGCGGCTGGAGGCATAGCCGGCCCGCCGCCTTGGCACCACTCCTCGTCCCTTCCTGGAAGCCCGGGCGAGACGGCGACTCTCTGCCAGGAGCCGGGGGCAGATCAGCGAGAAGGAGGGTGCGTCTACCGGATCAGCACCCGGAGGTGAACAGCGGCCGCGGGAAGTGGGGCATGTCAAGCCCCGCCCAGCACCGCCCCTCCCGGCCCGCACCCCGCAAGCTCGGGCCCGCCCATATTCGCTTTTGTTTGTTTTTTTTGTGTGTGTGTGTGGGCAGGGAAGGTAGCTGTCAGATATGCAGATGACACCACCCTTATGGCAGAAAGTGAAGAACTAAAACGCCTCTTGATGAAAGTGAAAGAAGAGTGTGAAAAAGTTGATTTAAAGCTCAACATTCAGAAAACTAAGATTATGGCATCCGGTCCTATCACTTCATGGGAAATAGATGGGGAAACAGTGGAAATAATGGCTGACTTTATCTTTCTGGACTCCAAAATCACTGCAGATGGTGATTGCAGCCTTGAAATTAAAAGACGCTTACTCCTTGGGAGGAAAGTTATGACCAACCTAGACAGCATATTCAAAAGCAAAGACATTACTTTGCCAACAGAAGTCCGTCTAGTCAAGGCTATGGTTTTTCCAGTGGTCATGTATGGATGTGAGAGTTGGACTGTGAAGAAGGCTGAGCACCGAAGAATTGATGCTTTTGAACTGTGGTGTTGGAGAAGACTCTTGAGAGTCCCTTGGACTTCAAGGAGATCCAACCAGCCCATCCTAAAGGAGATCAGTCCTGGGTGTTCGCTGGAAGGACTGATGTTGAAGCTGAAACTCCAATCCTTTGGCCACCTGATAGGAAGAGCTGACTCATTGGAAAAGACTCTGATGCTGGGAGGGATTGGGGGCAGAAGGAAAAGGGGACGACAGAGGATGAGATGGCTGGATGGCATCACCGACTCAATGGACATGGGTTTGGGTGGACTCCAGGAGTTGGTGATGGACAGGGAGGCCTGGCCTGCTGCGGTTCATGAGGTCGCAAAGAATCAGGCACGACTGAGTGACTGAACTGAACTGAAGGTAGCTGTGGGAAGAAGGTGCTGCCCCAGAGGGGCCTAGAGCCTCCCCCACCGGCCTTCACTTCTGGGTGGGCATTCTGGTCCAAGCATGCTGGGCTTATTATTATTATTTTTTAATTTAAAAAGTCTTTTTGTCAGTTAATAATTTATTGCCTTTTGACTCCAGGTGCACTCTTCAGTACACCCTTGAAGATAAACAAAGGACTTCTTTTAAATCATTATTTTATTTTTCTAGTAGCAGGGAGAAGACATGATTTTATTTTATGTTTTATCTTTTTTTTTCTTGAAGTATAATTGCTTTGCAATATTGTGTTAGTTTCTGATACACAGCAAAGTGAATCAGCTATATGTCAGTATGTGGAAACAACCTAAGTGTCCATTGACAGATGAATTTGAAGATGTGGTACATATATATAAGGGAATATTGTTTAGCCATTTAAAGGAACAAAACTGGATCATTTTTGAGATGTGGATGGACCTAGAGTCTGTCAGACAGAGTGAAATAAGTCAAAAAGAGGAGTGAGTGAAGTAAGTCTAAAGGAGAAGTGAGTGAAGCCAGTGTTCACTTTCTTACTTTATAAGGCTTTGTATTGATTGAATTTTTTGCTATGACTTGTAACAAAGGAAATAAGTCCTGAATAGTCATTGGAAGGACTGATGCTGAAGCTGCAACTCCAATACTTTGGCCACCTGAATCAAAGAACTGACTCATTTGAAAAGATTCTAATGCTGGGCAAGACTGAAGGCAGGAGGAAAAGGGGACAACAGAGGATGAGATGGTTGGATGGCATCACCGACTCAATGGACATGAGTCTGAGTAGACTCTGGGAGTTGCTGCTGGACAGGGAGGCCTGGCGTGCTGCAGTCCTTGGGGTTGCAAAGAGTTGGACATGACTGAGTGACTGAACTATAATAAAGGAAGTAATTTATTTGTCAGTTATAAATATATTTATAAATTATAATTTGTAAAATAAATAAACTCATTTCCATTATTTTGGAAATAAGATAGCTTTGATTTGAAAGCCTAAACATCAAAACCTTATGAATGGACAGAAGAAATTTTATGTGAGGATACAAATGTCAGGACAGTGATCTAAATAGATGGAGATGTTTCTTTGTTTTATAAGATCATTAAAGGTAAAAGTCCAGCAAATTGAGAGTTGCACATTATCCATCAGTTTATTGAAGGTTGGAATGAGGTTGTCATTCTAGTGACTGTCTTAAATGCTTTACAGGCAATAAACAAGTGAAACTAGTGCATGTAAAATCTTTACAAGGGCACCTGGCACATGGAAGATGCTCAATAAATAATAATTGTTATTATTTCTTGTTCTACCTTTTAAGTTTACAGGAAAAAACCAGGTCCCAGAGAAATAAGGGAGCTTCCCCAAGATTAGAAGATGTGCAACTAGCTGAAGCCTGAATCCCCTACAACCTGCCGGCCCAGCAGTCATGTTATTAAGGTCATCCCCATCCTCACCCCCTTCACAGCGTCTGCTCTGTCCACCTGCCTGGAGCCCCAGCTCCCAGGTGACCCACCTCGTCCAGTGCTGATGGAACCATAATGAATTCCTGGCCTGAGCCCAGCAATCAGCACTGTCTCCCAAGGACAGAAAATCTAGGAACAATGGAATCAGTGAGGGAAGTGAAGCTGGGAGGCCAGTTGGGCGAGTGGGCTGTGTGTGTGCACATAGTCCTGTGTGGGGTGATGGAGCAGAGAAGCTGCTCAGCTGAGAGGGTTCAGGGGGCACCTGTAGAGCATGGGGGACATGCAGTCCCGAAAGAGTGAAAGCAGGGGCTGCCTGACAACTTTCTCATCCCAGCAGCTTCCTTGGGCACCTCCTTGGCCTCCTCCTTGGATTCTCTGCACAGACTTGTATATATCATCACTTAGTGATGGGATTTGTCATGGTAAAATCTCTGTGGATTGGACTTCCCTGGCGGTCCAATGGTTAAGAATCCACCTGCCATTGCAGGGGACATGGGTTCAATTCCTGGTCTGGGAAGATCCCACTTGCCACAGAGCAGCTAAGGCCATTCGCCACAACTACTGAAGCCTGAGCACAGTAGAAATGGTGCTCTGCAACAAGAGAAGCCGCCAACATGAGAAGCCCAAATCAGAGAGTAGCCCCCACTCACTGCACGTAGAGAAAGCTCACACACATCGGTGAAGACCCAGAACAGCCAGAAAAAAAAAAAAAAAATCAGAGTCTCTGAGTTGCAAACAACAGAAGCCTACTTCACAGTGGCCTGCGGGAAAGCACCAGGGAGCTTTGGCATGTGAGATATGTCACTTATGGGCAGGGCAGGAAGCATCGCCAGGGCCAGAAAGAGGGCCGGGATCCAAGGGCGGAGACCCTCAGCCCAGGGCAGTTGGTCCCCAGAGGCTACTTTCCTTCCAGGCCAGGTGGTCTTGCATCTCCACCCCTCTGAACACAGAATTCCTGTTTCTCTCAATGTCTGATGTTTTCTTCCCTCCATGTACAAAGCCTGCAGTTACCGCAACTTAACTTCCCGCAATGCACAGAAACTGAGCCCATGGACTGTGGGTCAGGAGAAACTGTTAGGGTCCAGCTGGGTCCTGGGTGCCCAGGTGCCGTTACTGAGGTGCAGAGGTCTTGAGGTACAAGCATGAATTTAGAAAGATGGTAATGCTGACCCTATATGCGAGGCAGCAAAAGAGACACAGAGTAAAGAACAGACTTTTGGACTCTGTGGGCGAAGGTGAGGGTGGGATGATTTGACAGAGTAGCATTGAAACATGTATATTATCATATGTGAAATAGATCGCCAGTCCAGGTTTGATGCATGAGATAGGGTGCTCAGGGCTGGTACACTGGGATGACCCTGAGGGATGGGATGGGGAGGGAGGTGGGGGGGAGGGTCAGGATGGGGAACACATGTATACCCATGGCTGATTCAGGTCAATATATGGCAAAAAAAACACCACAATATTGTAAAGTAATTAGCTTCCAATTAAAAATAATTAAATAATAAAATAAAAAATCCCAAATTAAAAAAAATTCCTTAAAAAAATTTCATTTTATTTATTTATTTATGGCTACACTGGATCGTTACTGTTGCGTGCCAGCTTTCTTTAGTTGTGAGAAGCAGTGGCTAGCTGTGTGCTGGCTTCTCACTGTGGTGATTTATCTTGTTGCAGAGCATGGGATCTAGGAGACAGGGCTTCAGTAGTTGTGGCATACAGGTTTAGTTGCCCCACTGCATGTGGGATCTTCCTGGACCAGGGATCAAACCCCTGTCCCCTGCATTGGCAGGCGGATTTTAACCACTGCGCCACCAGAGAAGTCCTCCATCCTATCATTTAATGATTCTTCTGTCCCGGTGGTTAAAACTGTGGTATTAATCTTTCTCTTATTTTCAGTGTCAAAAGTACTCAATGAGTAAACTTAGCAGAATCTTTCAGTTTTTTGTAATGTATTTTCCAACTTGAAAGTGCTCAAAGAATAATAGGAAAATAGCTAGATTTTATGTATATTTCATACCTTGACTAAAAGTACCATTTTGGTTTTTCACTGATGCTATTAGACTGATAATTGCTTTCAGTAAGATTTAACTTGTTTTCTTCATTCGGTATTACATTTGTAATGCAGCATTTTAAAAAATTCCAATAAATTGAATGGGATGTTCAAACAAGATCTAAGGTAAGTATAAGAATTCTGTTTATTTTCAAAGGTAGTGAGAATGTTATGATTTTGTCCTAGCACTTTGAACTACACAAGGCCCAGAATGTACTTTATGGTTAAAGATTTGCCATATGTGATCATGAGGGGATGCTAAGGAATTCAGTTTAAGGTGATGAAATCACTATCTGGTTCTCATTTTCTGTCCCAGAACAAATTCATAAATCCCCTCATAAGGATGCTCCTGTTTAATAAATGCATGCAACTAGTATTTAGCATGGAAATAATACAGGTTGAACTGTGTAGATTTACTTTCTAAGGCAAGGTAAGAAATTAGAATATATGTTGAAAGATGGAAAGTATATTATTTTCAGGTCAAATAAGTTGAATATAGGAAAGATTTGTTCTCTAGTTTTGTGCTCTTACAGCTTACTGAGGATGTAAATATATTTATCTATATGCCTATATATTTAACAAATAGCAAAATGTGTGTAACCTATATGTATGCTATGTTTGCTGCTAAGGTTTCAAATGATAGGCTACTTACTTCCGTCAACAGTCAAAACTACTTGAGTGTGAATTTGTCATCAAGTTATTCTTTTTTTGAGTAAATAATTTATTAATTTCTTAAATCTGAGTTTAGCTAAAAAGTATATATATATATATATTTCCAGAGTTTCCAGCTGACCTAGTGATTAGGATCCCAGGCTTTCACTGCCATGGCTTGGGTTCAAACCGTGGTTAGGTATCTGAGATCCCACAAACCACAAGGCGCAACCAAAAAAAGAAAAAAAAATTTCCTTGTCTTCTTTATGTGGAGCTCAGAGTTTGCATTTAAAATATAAGCTACTACATATACACACTACTATATATAAAATAGATAAACAACAAGGGCTTACTATATAGCACAGGGAACTATACCTGATATTTTGTAATAATCTATATGGTATATATGTGTATGTATAATATATAACTGAATCACTTTGCTGTATACCTGAAACTAACAAAAGATTATAAATCAACTATACTTCAGTAACATTTTTAAATTAAAAATTAAATATAAGCTACTATTAGCACAAACAGTGCATTGTGTTACCATGTGCATATTTAGTGTTTGTAAATATGATGTTTATTATAAAGTATTTTGAGCCCATCAAGAAGAAAAAGGGCCGAGGTGAATAAAGAAAAAAATTGCTTAAGAAAAGGAAGTCAGCATTTCTGCAAATGGAGCGATTTGGGGTTCTCTAGTCAAAAGGGAGTAGAGGGCTTCTCTCTGGGGGATCCTGGAGAGTTTAAAAATAACTGAAGCTTCTTCAGTCAATGAGGAGAGCTGATATTTTTTGAGCATCTCTTAGGCACCAAGTGAAACCGAAAGTCGTGTCTGACTCTTTGCAACCCCGTGGTCTATACAGTCCATGGAATTCTCCAGGCCAGAATACTGGAGTGGGTAGTCTTTCCCTTCTCCTGGATCTTGGCAACCCAGGGATTGAACCCAGGTCTCCTGCATTGCAGGCGGATTCTTCACCAGCTGAGCCACAAGGGAAGCCTGAGAATACTGGAGTGGGTAGCCTATCTCTTCTCCAGCTGATCTTCCCGACCCAGGAATTGAACCAGGATCTCCTGCATTGCAGGCAGATTCTCTACCAACTGAGCTGTCAGGGAAGCCCGCTCTTGGGCACCCAGGGCTTGGCAAATGTGACCTCACTTTTTCCTCACTCCTTGGTGAGAGTGGTCCTGCTTCTCTCCCTGAGCGGCTGAGGAAGAAACTGAGGTGAAGTGAGGCTGCCCACTCACCCAGCTCACCAGTCGGAAAGGAGTCATGAGGGGAGGGGTGGGCAGCTCTGGCTGTGGCTTGAGTTTTGTTTCACCTCCGTGCTTTGCGCCTCTGTAAGACAACATGACACTTAGGACAGTAGGAAGTGGAGTCACCGCTGCAGATGAGTGTGGAGGAGCGTCCGTAGAGAGAGAGAGTGAAGTTGGGGGTAGTTCAGGGAGAAATCTCTCTGGACACCCCAGAAGCTGTGGGTGAGCCCAGCGGAGCAGCTATGACAGCCCAATGGCAGCCTGGCTGGTGGCGCCCTCTGTCAGGAGCTTGGGGTGTGCACTTCCTCTTGGTCCAGGTTGAGGGTGAGGGAGAGAGCAGTGACTGCAGGCAAAACCCTCAGCTATTGGGGCACACGTGGCTCATACCAGGCTGCGTGTTGCTTCCTGTTGTCTTGAAGCTGAGGCAATCCACACAGTGATCCATACCGCCTTACTTGATGTCTCCTGTTGGCATCCGTCAAAGCTGAGGCAACAAGGATCTGACCAAGATTAGCTCAGTCCCCAGGCTCTCCTGATCCCTGACCACACCCACCACTCCTTATAAGGAGCTCAGCTGAGCTGAGGGACACCTAAATTAACACCCTTACTGTGAGAACACAGGCCAGAGTCTGAACCCAGAGGAAGTGCAGCTCTCATTCACTTTCCCCAATGGGATGGCCTGCGTAGAGCCCGCCTCCCTGATCAGAGAGCCCAGAGCAAAAGGCTCCAGCAGCTTTATGGACCCTGAGGTGGGGGTAGGGGAAGAACTCAGTGTAAAGAGACCTGGGCCTGAGTCCGAGTGGGGACAGGGGTCTTCAAGCTTTCTCCATTCTCTTCTCTTATGGAGGCCTTAGCAGAGGCACCACAAGAGAACCTTGGCCCAGGGCCTCAGAAAACAAGACTAGGAAGGAAGAAAGTGTGAGGAGTGTGAACATCTCTCAGGTCCGGGCCCTGAGAGAGACTGCAGTGCCCAGCTGTCAGCAGTCAGGGGTGAGGAGGGCAGCTTTCCACGTGAGGCTGGCCAGAAAGGTCACACAGGTTTTCAGCCCAGAGTTGGACTCTTCACCTCTCTGTGGAGAGGGTTGCTTCTTTTGTTTTCCCATCACCTCTCTGTTCACTGGCTTGTGCCATCTCCTCCGTTCCATCAAGAGTTAATTCCAGTCCCTGCCGAAAGTTTTGGGGAGTTCTGGTGAAGTGTCAGCACACAAGCTTCTACCCTTTCTCAGGCTCTGGAGAGCAGGGCGACCTATTGGGCAACCCACACCAGGATGAGGGGTCTTCCAGCTTTAGGCAATGTCCCAGGTCCACGTTTTCAGATCCTCGTTGGTGGCACTTAGAGCTGTCCCCATCCTTCCCTACCCTATAAGCCCAGTGGCAAACACCCACGTCATCATCGCCCGGGTGTGGCCTCTCTCTGCAGCTGCTCCTGCTGTAAACCAGTTGACTCAGAGCAGAAATCAGGTGCAGGAAGGGTCAGGGTTGAGGCCTGCTGCCAGGAAAGTAGGACCAGTGATGAGCCAGAATTGTGCACCCTTAAATGTTTTGTGTGTGTGATAAAATACACATAGCAGAATCTACCATCTTAGCTAATTTTTTAAGTTAATGAATTAATTTATTTTTGGCTATACTGGGTCTTGGTTGCTGCACACTGGCTTTCTCTAGATGTGGTGATCATTTGTTGCAGTGCACAGGCTTCTCATTGAAGTGGCTTCTTTTGTTGTGGAGAACAGGCTCTAGGCACACAGGCTTCAGTAGTTGCCATTTGAGGGCTTTAAAGCATGCCAGCTTCAGCAGTTGTGGCATGCAGCATCAATAGTTGTGGTGCATGGGCTTAGTTGCTCTGCAGCACATGGAATCTTCCTGGACCGGGAACAGAACCCATGTCCCCTGCATTTGCAGGTGGATTCTTATCCACTGTACCAACAGGGAAATCCCATCTTCGCTATTAAATATTTTTAAGTGTACAGTCCAGTGAATTAAATACATTCACATTGTTGTGTATTCATCACCACTATCTTCCTCCATAGACCTTATCACTACAAAACTGTAACTGTACCCATCAAACATTAACTCCCCATTTCACCTTCTCCTTGACCCATGAAAACCACCATTCTACTTTCTGTCCTATTTTGTCTACTCTAAGAATCTTGTATATGTGGAATAACACAGTATTTATCTTTTTGTGACTGTCTTATTTCACTTAGCAGAATGTGCTCAGTTCAGTTCAGTCTCTCAGTCATGTCCGACTCTTTGCGACCCCGTGAACCGCAGCATGCCAGGCCTCTCTGTCCATCACCAACTCCTGGAGTCCACCCAAACCCATGTCCATTGAGTCGGTGATGCCATCTAACCATCTAATCCTCTGTTGTCCTCTTCTCCTGCCCTCAATCTTTCCCAACATCAGGGTCTTTTCAAATGAGTCAGCTCTTCCCATCAGGTGGCCAAAGTATTGGAGTTTCAGCTTCAACATCAGTCCTTCCAATGAACACCCAGGACTGATCTCCTTTAGGGTGGACTTGTTGGATCTCCTTGCAGTCCAAGGGACTCTCAAGAGTCTTTTCCAACACCACAGTTCAAAAGCATCAATTCTGTGCTCAGCTTTCTTTATAGTCCCACTCTCTCATCCATACACGACCACTGGAAAAACCATATATTTGACTAGATGGACCTTTGTTGACAAAGTAATGTTTCTGCTTTTCAATATACTGTCTAGGTTGGTCATAACTTTCCTTCGAAGGAGTAAGCGCCTTTGAATTTCATGGCTGCAATCACCATCTGCAGTGATTTTGGAGCCCAGATAAATAAAGCCTGACACTGTTTCCACTGTTTCCCCATCTATTTCCCATGAAGTGATGGGACCAGATGCCACGATCTTAGTTTTCTGAATGTTGAGCTTTAAGCCAACTTTTTCACTCTTCACTTTCACTTTCATCAAGAGGTTGTTTAGTGCTTCTTCACTTTCTGCCATAAGGGTGGTGTCATCTGCATATCTGAGGTTATTGATATTTCTCTCGGCAATCTTGATTCTAGCCTGTGCTTCCTCCAGCCCAGCATTTCTCATGATGTATTCTGCAGAGAAGTTAAAGAAGCAGGGTGACAATATACAGCCTTGACGTACTCCTTTTCCTATTTGGAACCAGTCTGTTGTTCCAGGTCCAGTTCTAACTCTTGCTTCCTGACCTGCATACAGGTTTCTCAAGAGGCAGGTCAGGTGGTCTGGTATTCCCATCTCTTTCAGAAGTTTCCTCAGTTTATTGAGATGTTAGAAAGAACCAAAAAAGTTGATCTTTCCCTGGTTCAACTACCTGAATTTCACTCTTTTCTTCATTATCAGAAATGTTTTGACAGAGAATATTTGAGGAAGAAACCATGTCAATCTTGGCTAATACATTTAATAAGGAAAATAGGGAATTGGAATGTTCTTGAATAATTGTCTCTAAATTTTGACACGCAAAGAGGCTGAAAAATGTAATGTCAAGTGGATAAAAGGTTCAGAAGAGAATGTAGGTATAAGCTTGTTACAGTGTATTAATACTCCATTAAAATTGACATACAAATACCACCCATATTACATATATTGAAACACTTGTAGGAATATATACTAAAGTGTTCATTATTTTATATATTCACTTCATTATGTATTTCTCTATTGTTTAAACTAGGTTTAAAAATAAGATTCTTGTAATTTTGCAATCAAAATTTCCAGCCTTTTAGAAAAAAAGACATTACAGTTTTAAAGACTTCCTCTGATTCCTTGGTGGTTGTGGATTTTTACTCTCCTCTGCCTTAGTTTTTTACCTTTTGATACTGACTGGGGACAGACATCAGAGACAAATGGCATTGCTGTAAATGACTAATTTCCAAAAGCAAATCAAGTGATGAATATCAGAAATCCGTCTCTCTTCTTCTTCATTTTCTATTCCTCCCACCTTTCTCCCTCCTCTTACTTGTTTCTTTCTTCTCCAGTATCTAGCATAACCCTGGAGAAGGAAATGGCAATCCACTCCAGTATTCTTGCCTGGAGAATTCCAAGGACAGAGGAGCCTGGTGGGCTACAGTCCACGGGGTCGAAAGAGTCAGACGCGACTGATCACAGCACAGCACACATCTAGCATGATACTTTAGACAAGGTGCTCTTTTCCTTTGTGCTGCTAATGCATCTTCCTAAATTAGCTGTCCCTTGCCTATTCCTATTTCTCACAGCTGAGCTTAACCCAAAGCAATGACAAGGTTGTAGAAAATGGTAACAGGGTGCAGCTCAGTACCAGAGAGCCAAATTTGGAGTTTCCTGGGTTTTACCACTTTATATGGCTATTTTCCCAAAAGTTTTTAGGCTCTGGTTCACCGTTTAGTTATTTCCTCAAATTCATTGTCAATTCATCACACGTGGTTGTTTGGAGCCAAAATTTTGTAAATATCAGACATGTTATCTTTTAAAAATTCTACTTTAATCTCTTCTAAGAATTTTTCCTTTTACTCATGCATCTAAAGTATAAATGGAAAGCCAGGTGGTAGCAATGATATTCTGATTTTTTTAAAGTCACACTCAAATCTGCTTGAATTATAAGACTAAACAGTGCTGGCTCAATGATTTCATGTGGTACAATCAATCAGTGCTTTCTGTTTCAATTATCTGCTTCATTAAACATGATGCTTGGCACAAAATCCATGTATCTGCCAGTCAGAATGAATATTGCTTTGAACTTAGGTCTTGGCACAAATTAACAATCCCTGACTTCCTCTTTAGTCAAACGTCTATTATGATGTGGCAAAATACAAAACTTCTTTCTATAAAAATTGCATTGAAACATGTATACTATCATGCAAGAATCGAATCACCAGTCTATGTCTGATGCAGGATACAGCATGCTTGGGGCTGGTGCATGGGGATGACCCAGAGGGATGTTGTGGGGAGGGAGGTGGGAGGGGGGTTCATGTTGGGATCGCATGTACACCCGTTGTGGACTCAGGTCAATGTATGTCGAAACCAATACAGTATTGTAAAGTAAAATAAAGTAAAAATAAAAATTAAAAAAAAATTAGTAATGAACAAATAAGAGGTTGTAGTAAATAGCCAAACAGGACAGAGGAAACGTCAGTGAAGCACATGGTAGCTTGACCCTTCATCTTAACAACTGAAATTCTTAACAAGGAAAGCTTCTCACTCTCAGAAAATATGAACAATCCTTTGACACACATCTTTGTTCTTTTGCTCCCTATTCTTGAGGTTAGATTCTAAATCCTAGAGATACCCAAAGACGGTGTTATAATTTAGCTATCCGTAGCCAGACACTTTTTATCATGTCTGAAAGCTTCTGAAATCCCTTTGGACTCCAGTCATATCTTCCCCACAATTCCCACCCCTCCAAAATTAATACAAAAGGCATCGACACAATTGGCACACAATGTAGAGAGGTTGTTGTTGTTTACTTGCTGGTTCAGTTCAGTTCAGTCACTCAGTCATGTCCGACTCTTTGCAACCCCATGAACTGCAGCATGCCAGGCTTCCTTGTCCATCACCAACTCCCAGAGCTTGCTCAAACTCATGTCTACTGAGTTGGTGAAGCCATCCAATCATCTCATCCTCTGTCATCACCTTCTCCTCCTGCCTTCAGTCTTTCCCAGCATCAGGGTCTTTTCCAATGAATCAGTTCTTTGAATCAGGTGGACAAAGTACTGGAGGTTCAGCTTCACCATCAATCCTTCCAATGAATATTCAGGACTGATTTCCTTCAGGATTGAGTGGTTTGATCTCCTTGCAGTCCAAGGGACTTTAAGAGTCTTCTGCAACATCACAGTTCAAAAGCATCAATTCTTCCATGCTCAGCTTTCTTTATGGCCAAACTCTTACATCCATACATGACGACTGGAAAAACCATAGCTTTGACTAGATGGACCTTCATTGGCAAAGTAATGTCTCTCCATTTTAGTATGCTGTCTAGGTTGGTTATAGCTTTTCTTCCAAGGAGCAAGAGTCTTTTAACTTCATGGCTGCAATCACCATCTGCAGTGATGTTGGAGCCCAAAAAAATAAAAGTCTGACACTGTTTCCACTGTTTCCCCATCTATTTCCCATGAAGTGATGGGGCCAGATGCTATGATCTTCGTTTTCTGAATGCTTAGTTTTAAGACAGCTTTTTCACTCTCATCTTTCACTTTCATCAAGCGGTTGTTTAGTGCTTCTTCACTTTCTGCCATAAGGGTGATGTCATCTGCATATCTGAGGTTATTGTTATTTTTCCTGGTAATCTTGATTCCAGCTTGTGGTTCACTGAGCCCAGCATTTTGCATGATGTACTCTGCATTTAAGTTAATAAGCAGGGTGACAATATACATCCTTGACGTACTCCTTTCCCAGTTTGGAAGCAGTCTGTTGTTCCATGTCTGGTTCTAACTGTTTCTTCTTGACCTACATACAGATTTCTCAGGAGGCAGGTCAAGTGGTCTGGTATTCCCATCTGTTTAAAAATTTTCCACAGTTTATTGTGATCCACACAGTCAAAGGCTTTGGTACAGTCAATGAAGCAGAAGTGATGTTTTTCTGGAATTCTCTTCATTTTTCTATGATCTAGCAGATGTTGGCAATTTAACCTCTGGTTCCTCTGCCTTTTCTAAATCCAGTTTGAACATCTGGGAGTTCACAGTTCACATACCACTGAAGCCTGGTTTGGAGAATTTTTAGCATTACTTTGCTGCTGCTGCTGCTGCTGCTGCTAAGTCGCTTCAGTCGTGTCCGACTCTGTCTGATCCCATTGATGGCAGCCCACCAGGCTCCCCCATCCCTGGGATTCTCCAGGCAAGAACATTGGAGTGGGTTGCCATTTCCTTCTCCAGTGAATGCTAGCGTGTGAAATAAGTGCAACTGTGTGACAGTTTGAACATTCTTTAGCATTGCTTTTCCTTGGGATTGGAATGAAAATTGACCTTTTCCAGTCCTGTGGCCATGGCTGAGTTTTCCAAATTTGCTGGCATATTGAGTTCAGTACTTTGACAACTCCAATAATTTGGCCACCTGATGCAAAGAGCTGACTCATTGGAAAAGACCCTGATGCTGGGAAAGATTGAAGGCAGGAGGAGAAGGGGATGACAGAGGATGAGATGGTTGAATGGCATCACTGACTCAATGGACATGAGTTTGATAAACTCCAGGATTTGGTGATGGAGGCCTGGCATGCTGTGATCCATGGGGTTGCAAAGAGTAGGACACGACTGTGTGACTGAACTGAACTGAACTGAACTGACTTTGACAACATCATCTTTTAGATTTGAAATAGCTCATCTGGAATTCTGTCACCTCCACTAGCTTTGTTTGTAAGCGATGCTTCCTAAGGCCCACTTGACTTCACATTCCAGGATGTCTGGCTCTAGGTGAGTGATCACACCATCATGGTTATCTGGGTCATGAAGATCTTTTTTGTATTGTTCTTCTGTGTATTCTTGCCACCTCTTCTTAATATCTCTGCTTCTGTTAGGTCCATACCATTTCTGTACTTTATTGTGCCCATCTTTACATGAAATATTTCCTTGGTATCTCTAATTTTCTTAAAGAGATATCTGGTCTTTCCCATTCTATTGTTTTCCTCTATTTCTTCACATTGATCAGTTATGAAGGCTTTCTTATCGCTCTTTGCTATTTTTTGGAACTCTGTGTTCAGGTGGATATATCTTTTCTTTTCTTCTTTGCCTTTCATTTCTTTTCTCACCTTTTTGTAAGGCCTCCTCAGACAAGTATTTTGCCTTTTTGGATTTCTTCCTCTTGGGGATGGATTTGATCCCTGCCTCCTATACAATGCCATGAACTTTTGTCCATAGCTCTTCAGGCACTCTGTCTATCAGATCTAATCCCTTGAATCTATTTGTCACTTCCACTGTATGATCATAAGGGATTTAATTTAGGTCATACTTGAATGGTCTAATGGTTTTCCCTACTTCCTTCAGTTTCAGTCTAAACTTTGCAGTAAGAAGTTCATGATCTGAGCCATGATCACCTCCTGGTGTTGTTTTTGCTGGCTGTATAGAGCTTCTCCATCTTCAGCTGCAAAGAATATAATCAATCTGATTTTGGTGTCGACCATCTGGTGATGTCCATGTGTAGAGTTGTCTCTTGTGTATGTTAATTATTAAGTCCTGTCCAACTCTTTTGCAACTGCGTGGACTGTAGTCTGCCAGGCTCCTCTGTCCATGGGATTTTCCAGGCAAGAATACTGGAGTGGGTTGCCATTTCTCTCTTCAGGGGATCTTCCCAACCCAGGGCTTGAACTGGTGTCTCCTGCACTGGCAGATGGGTCCTTTACCACTGAGTCACCTGGGAAGCTCCAAAGTAGAAAGGTACAAAATTCTAAAAGAAGCAAAATTCTAGAGAATACAGTCACTGCTTATATTAAAGATAGAATAATATAGCTATCTATAAAAACCCTGACTCTGCATTTATAGAGTAATTTGGGGATAAATCCATGATTTGCTGCTGGGAACTCAAATGCTTAGCAGTTTACTATGTTACGTTACAGCTTTCTCCAGCAGTCTCCAAAGCGCCTTCCAAATCGCTGACAGGACAGTTTTGCTGGCCCTGGATCTGGGGTGGCAGGAATTCCTCGATATGTTTGTTGAACTGATTGTTCCAAGTCTGGCTCTTCCAGGCTTGGGGATACCAGCTCTGACTCTTTCTGGGGTGGTTGCTTCAAGACCAACTGTTCCAGCTTTGGCTGCTCCCAGGTGGGATATCCTAGGTCCGTTCACTCCGTATAGGCAGGTTTCCAGAAGAGGTCACCAAGCAGTCCTGTGCCAGAAACAGAAACCCAGGAATTCTGTGGCCCTGAGTCACAGAGTCCCTTGTTTTTCTGGTTCTGGAACCAGGGCTTCACCTGTCTGTAGCTAAGTTTCAGGATATTGGAAAGTTCTTGCATCTGCTGGAGGCTGATTCCTGCCTCTGAAGTCTGTCGTTGAGCACAGACACCTGGATCTGAGTGAACATGGTTCTGATCTTCTGTTTCTTATCTGGGACCTTCTCTTCCTTCTTCGCTGCACTTTTCTCGGCAGGTATGGGCAACAGTTTTACTCTGGGGCTTGTGGAAGGATCAAGACTGTCCAGTCTCCTTGTCGAGGGTCTCAGCAGATGACCCTTGCAAGGACACCTGGTTTCCTTCAGGCCCAGAAATTTCAGACATTGGTGAAGAGTCCCTGGAATTGGATGCTTTGGGGCCAAGCAGGCTGGCCCGAAAGCATCCACACTCATGCTGCGGAGTTGAAGCAGAGAGAGAAAAAACCTGTGAGCTAGATGGTAGGAAGATTTCAGGCTTAAGAACCTAGGTAGAAGAGCTTAGAGAAAGGTGAAGACCTCCAGGTGTAAAAGAATTAAGAAGATGGAATGAATGGAATCAACTGTCAGATAACAGGAGCCAACCAGCCCAATATAGAGAAAGGGAAAAAAAAGTCTTGATTCTTAAATGAGGTCATACTCTCCAGCAGGCAGGGGTCCCTCCCTTGCCTGCCCTCCTGTCTTCACCCAGAGTACCTGTTGCCCTCCTAATAATGACTGTGACCAAATTGAAATCAGGTGAGAGAGACTTGCTGCGATGACCCAGTGGAGTTTATGACTCCACCATAAAGTGGATGGTGGCATGCTCAGTTGCTTCAGTCGTGTCCGACTCTGTGCAACCCCATAGACGGCAGCCCACCAGGCTCCACCATCCCTGGGATTCTCCAGACAAGAACACTGGCGTGGGTTGCCATTTCCTTCTCCAATGCATGAAAGTGAAAAGTGAAAGTGAAGTCGCTCAGCCATGTCCGACTCCTAGTGACCCCGTGGACTGCAGCCCACCAGGCTCCTCCATCCCTGGGATGTTCCAGGCAAGAGTACTGGAGTGGGGAGCCATTGCCTTCTCCGAAAGTGGATGGTAGAAGTGTGTGATATTGTTGAAAAAGAAATAGAAGATAAAAATCCTCATCTTTACCTCTCTTCTGAGCAGATGTTGTTCCCAGATGCTGTTGTCTTCAGTTTAATAAAAATATTTTGTTGTTGTTTAGCCACTAAGTGGTGTCTAACTCTTTGTGACCCCAAGGACTACAGCCCACCAGGTTCCTCTGTCCACAGGATTCCCCAGCAAGAATAATGCAGTGGGTTGACATTTCCTTCTCCAGGGGATCTTCCTGACCGAGGGATCGAACCAGTGTCTCATACACATGTCTCCTGCATAGTAGGTGGATTATTTCCTGCCAAACCACCAATAAAAATACTGTTGCTTAGTCACTCAGTCATGACTGACTCTTTGTGACCCCATGGGCTGCAGCCAGGCCTCCCTGTCCCTCAACATCTCCTGAAGTTTGCCCAAGTTCATGTCCATTGCATCGATGGTGTCACCCAGCCATCTCATCCTCTGATGCCTTCTTCTGTTTCTGCCCTCCATCTTTCCCAGCATCAGGTATTAATAAAAATATTAGTTCTTTGCAAATGTACTGCTCCTCCACCACAAGTAGCCACTATTTTCTGACTAGAAACTGAGGGAGAGAAGCAGTTCAGCCCCTGGGCCTGGGGGAGGCATCAGTAGGTAAAGGCAGGTGACCCCCCCCCGGCACCTGTCCCCAGGCAGCTATCCTTGTGTGGCATTTCCAAGCTAAAAGAAAAAAAGATTGACAGGAAATGACAGAGGGTGTCAGTTTCTTCCCTGTCCCTGCCCTTTTTTGGTTCCCTTACAGCCTCCCTCCCCTTCCTCCATCCTCACTGGGGTCTCCATTTAACCCCTGATGTGCTGTAGACACATCCACATGGATAGCTGAGGACTTCCCCAGGGAACATGCTGATGCCAGTACAGTAGCCCTAATACATATTGGCGAGGGGGTCAGCCGTGTGAAGAGGAGAGTGCCAAGTGACTCAAGAGACAGAAAGCACATGATCCTGAGTCCCGCAGTTAACCACTGAGCTGAAAAAACAAAAACTGTCTGGTGGGAAGTAAACATGATATGATCAATTGTAGGGTGGCCTCTTGTCAAGATTAAGTCCTTGTATGGGGCCTGGGAGGATGCCAAGAGTAGAAGACTCTGGAAGTAGAGAATTCCTGGAGTCAATGCTGTGGGTGGGCTGGAGTGTTTCCCGGGAACTTGGCTCAGGCTCCTGAGCCCTGTTTCCCCTGAAACTGTTTCTGCTGCTGCTAGAAAGAGTTCAGGACACATGTGGCTGTGGGTATCTAAGGGTGGGGCTGGTGGGGGGCGGTGGGTCTGTGCATGCTCCTTGCTTCCTGCCTGAGCTGCTGGACAGACCTGGGGGAGAGCTGGAAAAATCTGGGATGGGGGTTGGTAAGAGGAAAGACAGGAAGGGGAGGAGGAAGGTGAAGGGAGAAGAAAGGACAAGGGAGCGATTAGGGGACAGTGAGGGGGACCCAGCCTGGAGAGTGGCACAGCAGAGTGCTCCTGGGAGAGGGTTCGCGCCCCTCGCCTCCCTGCCATCCCCCACCCCCACCCCCTGGCCCCTTCCTTCTGCATCATTTCCACCTCCCATCTTTGCCCCACACTGTCCATCCCTTGCCACAAACTCCTCTTGACCTCCCCACCTCCGTTCAGTGTCTCACACTCTTCTCTTCTCACACAAAAAAACACTTCCGTTGGTGTCCCCACTCCCACCTGTTGCACCCCCAGGAGTCCCTCCCCGTGAGCTTTGCAGGCAGGAGGGGACTGAAGGGAAGACAGTTGCTCAGAGGCTCCAGGCTGATTGGAACCTGAAGGAGGGAATGCAGCTCAGCCCCTGGGCCTGGGGGAGGTGTCAGCAGGTGAAGGCTGGTGACCCCAGCTGACACCTGTCCCCAGGCAGCTATTCTTGTGTGGCATTTCCAAGCTAAAAGAAAAAAGATTGAAAGGAAGTGACGTGGGGGTGTCAGTTTCTTTACTACCCCTGCCCATTTTGGCTCCCTTACAACTTCAGTTCCAGGTCCAGGCCAGGAATAAGCCTGTTAATTTATTCCAAAGTCCAGGCCAAGGAAAGGGAGTCATAGGAAGTCAGTTGTTATGGCAACCGCTCCAACAGCAGCCATCACCCGCCTTGGCCCCATACTCCCCATCCATGTTTCTTCTCCCAGCCCCCACCCTCCCAGACACCAGCCCCCTCATACTGCACACTGCCCTCCATCACCCACACTCCACCCTGACTCTCCAGCTGCACACACTCACACACCCCTCATACACTCCGTGCTTCTCACTTATACTCCTTCCACCCTTGTGCACAGAAGCCCTCGAGAAATTTCCCATGCAGGTCTCCTCACACCCTCTCCCCACTTTGCACACCCCCACCCCCACCACACACTCTCCTTCACACACAAGCGCCCGCTTGCCTGCCCTCCACACTCTCCACTCTCTCCCAAGACATGCTGGGCTCCCCTCCCGCAGGGACCCTGGCTTCCTCACACTGTCTGCACACACTGCTTCACGCAAATTCCACGCAGAAGGCTCCCATCTACGTCCACTGCCATCCAGAAAATTCCCCCTCACAGGCATTTCCCTTCACTGTCTCTCTCCTCTCTGGGGCCCCCAGGGCACCCCCCTCCGGGCCCTCTGTATACACATACTGTCCACTCCCCTTCTGTCCCAGGCTCAGCTGTCCACAGTCACACACACACACATACACACCATCAAACACCCAACGTCCTGACATACTAATGAGCTGTAGTTGCTCCCCTCACACCCAACACACTCTCCCCAGTGGTCTCTCACTCTCTTCACACTTACCTTCCTCATCACAAATAAGTGTGTCACTGCCACACACACTCCTCTCTTCTGCTCTTCTCTCAGGCACAACCCCCTTTCTATCTCTCTCTCTCTCTCTCTCTCTCACACACACACACACACACACACACACACACACACACACACACACACTCATACTCTGATGAGTCCTCCCCCAAGACAGGGGGCCCTGCAGCAGTCTCAGAGCCCACACACAGCTCGGGGTGGTTCTGGGGAGAGGCTGGCTGCCAGGACTCTGTCCCAGGGCTGAGCCAGGAATTTTAGGTCTCTACCAGTCAATCCTAAACTAAATCAACCCTGGATATTCATTGGAAGGACTGATGCTGAAGCTGAAGCTCCAATACTTTGGCCACCTGATACAAAGAACTGACTCATTGCAAAAGACCCTGATGCTGGGAAAGACTGAGGGTGGGGCAACAGAGGATGAGATGGCTGGATGGCATCACTGACTCGATGGACATGAGTCTGAGCAAACTCCAGAAGATAGCGGATGACAGGAAAGGCTGGCGTGCTGCAGTCCATGGGGTCACAAAGAGTCGGACATGACTTAGTGACCCAACAACAACCTGGATCCTACCCAAAACGGTGCTTTCTCTTTTTTATTGCTCCAGCCCCACACCTAAAGGAACTCACCAAATGCACTCCTACTAGCGTACAGCCCTGAGACCAGAGGAATAGTCACATTCATGTATTAATCAACCTAAAATTAATTTTTGTATATTGTGCCAAATAGAAATTCCTTCTTATTTACATCATTAACCAGTTATCCCTTTCCTGTGTACTGATCAGCACACCCTTCACTGCTATTTCTTGCCACACCTACTAGATGTCAAGTTTCTAGACATCCCTGGGTCAATTTCTTTGCTCTTTTCTAAAACTGGTCTCCTGTCTGCATTATAACTCACCAACTACCACTTGGTGTTGGGAATGCAGCTCAAGAAGATGCCGGCTGGGTTGGAAGTGAAGTCCTTTCATAGAAATTACCAGACTCAACAGCTTAAAGAATCAAAATTGATTCTTTTGCAGCTGTGGAAAATAGAAGTCTGAATAATTTGTGTCCTTGATTACAGGAGTTTTAATAAAAACGTGTGATTCTCATCAGAAAAGAAAAATGTACAGCATCTTCATAATTGAGTTAACTGATTTTATTCCAGACAGGAGAACATTTCCAGTTTGTCTAGATATTAGTGAAAACTGAGATATTAATTTTTTGTTGAAATGTGACACCCCTACAGTTAAGTGCACAAATCTCAACAAATGCTCAGTCAGTCAGTTCAGTTGCTCAGTCACGTCTGACTCTTTGAGACCCCATGGACCACAGCATGCCAGGCCTCCCTGTCCATCACCAACTCCTGGAGTTCACCCAAACTCATGCCCATTGAGTCAGTGATGCCATCCAGCCATCTCATCCTCGGTCATCCCCTTTTCCTCCTGCCTTCAATCTTTCCCAGCATCAGGGTCTTTTCTAATGAGTCAGCTCTTCGCATCAGGTGGCCAAAGGATTGGAGTTTCAGCTTCAACATCAGTCCTCCCAATGAACACCCAGGACTGATCTCCTTTAGGGTGGACTGGTTGGATCTCCTTGCAGTCCAAGGGACTCTCAAGAGTCTTCTCCAACACCACAGTTCAGAAGCATCAATTCTTCAGTGCTCAACTTTCTTTATAGTCCAGCTGTCACATCTATACATGACCACTGGAAAAACCATAGCCTTGACTAGACAGACTTTGTTGACAAAGTAATGTCTCTGCTTTTTAATATGTTGTCTCTTTTGGTCATAACTTTCCTTCCAAGGAGTAAGTGTCTTTGAATTTCATGGCTGCAATCACCATCTGCAGTGATTTTGGAGCCCAGAAATAAAAAAATAAGTCAGCCACTGTTTCCATTGTTTCCCCATCTATTTGCCATGAGGTGATCTTCGTTTTCAGAATGTTGAGCTTTAAGCCAACTTTTTCATTCTCCTTTTTTACTCTCAAGAGGCTCTTTAGTTCTTCTTCACTTTCTGCCATAAAGGTGGTGTCATCTGCATATCTGAGGTTATTGAGATTTCTCCCAAAAATCTTGATTCCAGCTTGTGCTTCTTCCAGTCCAGCGTTTCTCATGAAGTACTCTGCATATAAGTTAAATAACCAGGGTGACAATATACAGCCTTGATGTACTCCTTTTCCTATTTGGAACCATTCTGTTGTTCCATGTCCAGTTCTCACTGTTGCTTCCTGACCTGCATATAGGTGTCTCAAGTGGCAGGTCAGTTGGTCTGGTATTCCCATCTCTTTCAGAACTTTCCAGTTTATTGTGATCCACACAGTCAAAGGCTTTGGCATAGTCAATAAAGCAGAAATAGATGGTTTTATGGAACTCTCTTGCTTTTTCCATGGTGCAGCAGATGTTGGCAATTTGATCTCTGGTTCCTCTGCCTTTTCTAAAACCAGCTTGAACATCTGGTAGTTCACGGCTTATGTATTGCTGAAGCCTAGCTTGGAGAATTTTAAGCATCACTTTACTAGCATGTGAGATGAGTGCAACTGTGCAGTAGTTTGAGCATTCTATGGCATTGCCTTTCTTTGGGATTGGAATGAAAACTGACCTTTTCCAGTCCTGTGGCCACTGCTGAGTTTTCCAAATTTGCTGGCATATTCAGTGCAGCACTTTCACAGCATCATCTTAGAGGATTTGAAAAAAGCTCAACTGGAATTCCATCACCTCCACTAGCTTTGTTCATAGTGATGCTTCCTAAGGCCCACTTGACATCACATTCCAAGATGTCTGGCTCTAGGTGAGTGATCACACCATTGTGATTATCTTGGTCATGAGGATCTTTATTGTACAGTTCTTCTGTTTATTTTTTCACTTCTTCTTAATATCTTCTGATTCTGTTAGGTCCATACCATTTCTGTCCTTTATCAAGCCCATCTTTGCATGAAATGTTCCCTTGGTATCTCTAATTTTCTTGAAGAGATCTCTAGTCTTTCCCATTCTATTGTTTTCCTCTATTTCTTTGCATTGATCACTGAAGAAGGCTTTCTTTTCTCTTCTTGCTATTCTTCGAAACTCTGCATTCAGATGTTTATATCTTTCCTTTTCTCCTTTGCTTTTCGCTTCTCTTCTTTTCACAGCTATTTGTAAGGCCTCCTCAGACAGCCATTTTGCTTTTTTGCATTTCTTTTTCTGGGGGATAGTCTTGATTCTTGTCTCCTGTACAAAGTCACGAACCTCCGTCCATAGCTCATCAGGCACTCTGTCTATCAGATCTAGTCCCTTAGATCTATTTCTCACTTCCACTGTATAATCATAAGGGATTTGATTTAGGTCATACCTGAATGGTCTAGTGGTTTTCCCTACTTTCTTCAGTTTAAGTCTGAATTTGGGAATAAGGAGTTCATGATCTGAGCCACAGTCAGCTCCTGGTCTTGTTTTTGCTGACTGTATAGAGCTTCTCCATCTTTGGCTGCAAAGAATATAATCAATCTGATTTCAGTGTCGACCACCTGATGATGTCCTTGTGTAGAGTCTTCTCTTGTGTTGTTGGAAGAGGGTGTTTGCTATGACCAGTGCATTCTCTTGGTAGAACTCTATTAGCCTTTGCCCTGCTTCATTCTGTACTCTAAGGCCAATTTGCCTGATACTCCAGGTGTTTCTTGATTTCCTACTTTTGCATTCCAGTCCCCTATAATGAAAAAGACATCTTTTTTGGGTGTTAGTTCTAAAAGGTCTTGTAGGTCTTCATAGAACTGTTCAGCTTCTTCAGTGTTCCTGGTTGGGGAATAGACTTGGATTACCATGATATTGAATGGTTTGCCTTGAAAATGAATAGAGATCATTCTGTCATTTTTGAGACTGCATCCAAGTACTGCATTTTGGACTCTTTTGTTGACTATGATGGCTACTCCATTTCTTCTGAGGGATTCCTGCCCACAGTAGTAGATATAATGGTCATCTGAGTTAAATTCACCCATTCCAGTCCATTTTAGTTTGCTGATTCTAAGAATGAGAGATGTTCACTCCTGTCATCTCCTGTTTGACCACTTCCAATTTGCCTTGATTCATGGACCTGACATTCCAGGTTCCTATGCAATATTGCTGTTTACAGCATCAAACCTTGCTTCTATCACCAGTTGCATGCCCAACTGGGTGTTGTTTTTGCTTTGGCTCCATCCCTTCATTCTTTCTCGAGTTATTTCTCCACTGATCTCCAGTAGCATGTAGGGCACCTACGGACCTGGGGAGTTCATCTTTCAGTGTCCTGTCTTTTTGCCTCTTCCTACTGTTCATGGGGTTCTCAAGGCAAGAATACTGAAGTGGCTTGCCATACCCTTCTGTAGTGGACCACATTCTGTCAGACCTCTCCACAATGACCCGCCCATCTTGGGTGGCCCCACACGGGCATGGCTTGGTTTCACTGAGTTAGAGAAGGCTGTGGTCTGTGAGATCAGATTGCCTAGTTGTCTGTGATTGTGGTTTCCGTCTGTCTGCCCTCTGATGCCCTCTCTTAGTGTCTACTGTCTCACTTGGGTTTCTCTTACCTTGGACATGGGGTATCTCTTCACAGCTGCTCCAGCAAAGCACAGCTACTGCTCCTTATCTTGGACGTGGGCACCTCCTCTTGGCTATCTAATCAATAGAAATTGGTAAGAGGCCAGATGAGAAATTCAGGCTAGGTTTTATTGGTGTTCCTGTAACTAGGGTCTGGCTGCTTCCCACTCAAAAGCCATTAAAGAGGTCATGTTGATGGAAAGGAAAGTTTGCCTTATTTTGGATGCCAGGAACGGTGGAGGGGAAGGGGGTAGGGGACTTCCATGGTGGATCAGTGGTAAAGAATCTGCCCAGAATCCACCCATCAATGCAGGAGGTGTGGGTTCAACCCCTGCCTCAGAAAGATTCCTTGAAGAAGGAAATAGGAACCCACCCCAGTATTTTTGGAAAATCCCATGGACAGAAGAGTCTGGCAGGCTACAGTCCATGAGGTCACAAAGAGTCACATGCTTAGCAACTAAACAATAAATGAAGGTAAGGGCATCTCCATCTGTCCAAAGGCTGACTCCATCCAACTGACAATCAGTGGGCAAGAACTTTTATAGACAGAGGGAGGGGGCTACATGCAGAAACAGCACAGTCAGCTCTGACAGTCATCTCTAAATTGGTCATGGATGGTCTGACCAGAGTCATCTTGATTGTTTCAAGTTCAATTAATCTTTTGTTCCATGGTTGGCTTGTTTTCATCTCCTTGAGAACAATTCTTGGAATTGTGGCAACTTATATCATGGCTACAGTCTGATCATCATGTAGCTAATTTCTTCCAACTGGTGGGAATTCATGCATCTATAAGACAGCTCACAGGATAGAGCTCAGAATATTATCAACAGCCCTTGAGAAGGACCTCACAGTCCTTGACTACGCTTAACGACTACATTATTCTTAGTTGGTCTCCGTTGACTATTTTCCTTAGTTTCTTCATTTTCTCACTTCTCTGATTAAGCTTAGTGTGTGGCTAAAGCTTTTCTAGGACAAAAGGCAGGCTGAGGACATGGTGGGGCAAGGACAGTAGGGTCCCGCTCTGTTTCATCAGAATTCTTGCTACAGTTTGAGGGAAGGGAAACAAGTTCCCTCGCTCGATCCCAAGGGGGACACGCTGGTCCCTTATGTGGGGTGATGGTGGGGTGGATCCGTGGGTGAGGCACAAGGCGTGGCTTAGGTGGTCTGCCCACCCTGTTGGTGGTGCTGTGTGTCGGGTTATACTCACTACCTTGGTTTTGCCCCCAACACCTCAGTAGTGGGAGTTGGGGCTTGATCATTTTGTATCTTGTTGCTCATAATTGTCCCAACTGTGCATGCATGCAGCACTTTTCCTCCCTTTATAGTGTCTTTGCATTTTGATGCTTGATGAGACCTTAGTCCAGGTCCCAGCCTGTCTCAGGTGTGACAGAAGCAGGAGGAGAAGAGGGAATTCTGGCTTGGACTCCCCGGTCATAAACTTTCCCACGGTCTATACTCAACACCCAGAAAATGAGTTCTCAAAATAACTGAATCCCGTTCCATCTGATTTCATCAATCTGGTTTATTGGAAGAACTGCTGTATGGAGTCAATTTCACAGTGTGTAGTGAATTAACTTCTCATCCAGACATCTAAAACTGGTTCTGGCTACGTGCCATCCTTGTGGGATGAACTGAGGAAATAGTCACTGAACTCAATTACTGTGCTCCATGGTTCAGAGGAAGAGTGTGGTTGACACAGAGAGAGATCCTGGCCACACTGTGTGAGGAGATGGTCAACAGGGGCAGCTGCTGTCTCTGTGCCTGCCAAGTTCCCATTTCTCTGCAAGAGTCCAATAAATATTTATTGAATGACTACATGTTCATTTACTGCTTGTTCTCTAGTGTTAATGAAAATGTTATCAGTCCAGGATTATCAATAGATGGTAAAATTATGGGCTGAAATATTGTCAGGGGACAGGATATTCCTGTTTTATAATAGAGGAATATTACAATATTCCTATTATTATTACTGTTTTATAATAGAAGAATATCCCTCTATTCTAACACAGAAATGAAGTTTCAACCCATATTTTTTTTTTGTCTGTGCAAATATCAGAATCAAATTCACCTTTTATTTTTATCATCATCATTGTGATCACTTGCTAGTCTGTGTCTTATTGACATTCTGGAGACTTTGGCTTGACCTCCTTTATCCTCACTATTGAGGACTTTTTCTTCCTTAGGTGAGTTGCTGTGTGGTTTCCACTGGCTTTTTTTGAGAAGTGTGACCAGGGTAACCTTAATATTTCTTTTAGCTGAACTAAACTTGAGATGAAGCTTGAGCTCATTCCCAGCTCTAGGCCTCTAACTTCCCTTTTCTTAGAACATTTTATTTCAAAATCTTGTCCTCACTTTTTCTCTTACCAGTTTTTACAACTGAGGATTGTTTTCTCAAAGCCCTGGGAGCCATCTCTTTCTTTCTTTCTCTTAAGGTGACTTATTAAGGCCATTTATTATTTAAATGTGCTAGCACACTCTATGACCAAGCCCACCCAGATGAAAGGAAGAATGAGAAACTAAGACAAGCTACACACCTAGTGGAAAAGGAATCAGTGAAGGATACTGATTTGCCAGTCTATGTGGCATGAGCTTTCCTACTGGGTATTATCTGATAATGTATAACTTCCCTTGCTGCTGTTTAGTCCCTAAGTCATGCCCAACTCTTTGAGACCAAATGGACTGTAGCCAGCTAGGCTCCTATGTCCAAGGGATTTCCCAGGGAAGAATACTGGAGTGGCGTCTGTTCACAGATTTTTCTTTTTGGTTGCCCTGTGCCTATGTTTCTGCGTGCAGGCTTTCTCCAGCTGCAGCTGGCAGGGGCTCCTCTCTAGTGGCGGTGCTTGGGCTTCTCACTGAGGTGGCTTCTCTTGCTGTGGAGCACTGGCCTTAGGCACGTGGGGTTCAGTAGTCACAGTATTGCGTTCAGCAGTTATGGCCTGCAGGCTCTAGACTGTGGGCCTTGGGAGCCATCGCTTTGAATGTGAAGTATTAAAGGAGATAGTGCTGGCATCTCCCAATCTCTGTAGGAGTGTAGGAGCCTATATTTGGCTCCCAAGTAGCTCAGCTGGTAAAGAATCCACCTGCAAGGCAGGAGACCCTGGTTCGGTTCCTGGGTTGGGAAGATCCCTTGGAGGAGGGCCTGGCAACTCACTCCAGTATTCTTGCCTGGAGGATCCCTGTGGACAGAGGAGCCTGGAGGGCTATAGCACGTGGAGTCGCAAAGAGTCAGACAGGACTGAGCAACTAGGCACAGCACAGCACAGGTGCCTGTACTAGTCAGCTGGTCCTGCCATACAGAGGACCACAGACTGGATGGCTTACACAACAAACACAGCTCTTTCTACAGTTCTGTAGGGAGGAAGTCCAAGATCATGGTGCTGGAGGGTTTGTATCTTCATAAGATCAATGTATCTTATTTTTTGATGCATTTCAAACTTGAAGACAATACAACATTTGCCTCAAATACTTCATCATGTAGTTCAGAAACAAATGGTCTTTTCTGCCTTTGAATCTGTACTCTGTTTCCCCATGTCACCTTGAACTTCTAATTTAATGAATATTGCTGCATTTTCTTTAATGGACTGTATTAATTTTTTTAGTTTTAATATTTAAAGGTTAAGGTTTAAAATTTAGTTTCCCCATATAGAAATTAAGATGCATCATTTTTACTTTCTGGCTGTGCCATGAGGCATGTAGGGTCTTGTTCCTTAACCAGGGATCAAACCCCTACCCCTAGATTCTAAGTATGGAGTCTTTACCACTGGACCACCAGGGAAGCCCCCCAATTCACCATTTTAATATATATATATGTTTTTATATATATTTATAATATATATATTATAAATATATTTTATATTTACCTTTTATCTCAGTAAGAGATAAATGATCGCTAAAGGGAGCCTCCCCAGCTGCATAAATAGTACAAATTGAAGAGCTCTGCTCCATGGATGGAAATGAAGAAAGAACATAAGATAAAAATAGACATCAGGAATCAAGACAGCCTTTCATTACCATCCCTTTTGGTTGTTGTTGTTAATGTTAGTCTTGTTCAGAATGATCATCTCCAATTACATTTTTAGGGGATATATCAACCAGGCTCCCCTCTAATTCTCAGAAAACGATAGGGACCTCAGCTCCAGAATTCTCCCAGAGGACTCATGAACATGATGTTAGCAAGATCACAGTCATAGGAGAGAAAAACCTCTCCGTCCACCTGGCCTTGAACCTCACAGCATGGCTGTCCAGGTCTGGGCTGAGGACCGGTGGTGAAATTATAGGAAAGAGAGGGAGCATGTGTGCAGGCAAAACAGTGAGGCTGAGGCTGGGAGAAAAAGACCCATAGGCCTCCTCCCCCAGTTATGTGAGAGCGGAGTAGGGCTGCAGGGCTGGGCTGACGGAGCAGGACAGCCCCACCTGCCGCACCCCCGAGCCCAGCAAGAGTGCCCCGCCCAGACTCAGGCGCGAAGCCTCCAAGGGGAAACCTGGGCGGGGCCTGTCGGCAGAGGGACCGCCCAGGCTATCAGCTCATAGGCGGCGGAGGTCCAGACCGCAGCTGCCGGCTAGCGGAAGAGGATCACAGGTTCTGAGTTGGCAGCCTCGCACTCCTGCAAAACTGGGATCCAGGTGGCAAAGGGAGAGATGGGTGACTCCAAGAGCAGTCTTGGCTTCCTCGTTTTGCTTCTGATTGTCTTGTTCAGCGGGACGTCCAGCGGTGAGTTCCGGATGAACCTGCGGGGGAACGTGAGGAGGTTGGATGGGTTCTGACCCGAAAAGGGGATGGGCGTGGTGCCCGCGGGGGTTCGCGATACTTCTTGCAGCGTGTCGCCTCCGCCGCCTCCTTCTTTCCATTCCCTCGGCCCCTTTTCTCCCTCGGAGGCTCCTCCCGGCTTCTTGCAGGCTCTCCGGGTCAGAACAGGGGTGCCTTGGGTGAAGTAGTGATGCCCGGGAGTTTGGGAGGTGACGCTGGGAGAAGAGGCGGCCGGGACGCGGCAGGAAATGCGGTGAAACCCTCCAAGGGTCCAGCCCGCCCCTGGAAAGTGGGAGCCCTGGAGCCAGGCGGTTTGGGACCAGTCAGCCTTCCCGGGGAGAAGGGACCCAGATCCACCCCACAAAGCACACGCTCCCGCCCCGACCTGTGCAACAGAGACCCCTTCTGGTCCCTCCATCTCCCGGCCCTTGAAGGACCCGCGCTCTTTCCCGGCGGTAAGTTATAAACGCAGAGCGGACCCGGGTGCCCAGGCGGCGGCGGCGGCGGCGCGCTCCTGGCTGAAAACGTGCTTGAGTTGCTGTTGTCCGAGCCGCAGCTGGTGGCTCCACCCCGGTCCCCGGGCTCCAAGGCGCGGCTCCATCCGTGTGCCCTGGGGTCCACCCCTGGCCCCAGGGCTCCACCCCAGGACCCCGAGGCTCTGCTGCGCGGCTTCCCTGGTGATCCCCGGGCTCCGCGGCGCAGTTCCTTCCCGTTCCTGGGCTCCCCTGTGCGGCTCCACCCCGGACCCCAGGGGGCGAGTGCGAGCCTGTACCTTTGCAGGGACCACGTGCTCTGGCCCGTTGGTCTAGATGCAGAACTTTTTTTTATTAGAGAATTGATCTTGTTGGGCACCACGTCTATCCTTTAACCTGTTCGTACCCAGCGAAACAGATGTCCTGCCTCTCACGTGGCCTGCAGAGTCCAAGTTGAATATAAGCAGGTTTCCAAGTAGACAATTTTCGTGGACCTTCCCCTGCTCAGCATTTCTGCTTGGTGGGGGGGGGTTGCGAGGGGCACGGGGTGGGGGATTTCCAGGCACTGTATCAGTGATTTGGCTCTAGCTTTCCTTTTCTGCAAAGTAGATGATGAGGTTATGATACTAAATGCAGTGCTGCGCTGACAGGATTAGTCTGTCAACTGTCAGTATTAGTATTGACCGCAAGTTCTTCAAAAACTTCCCTGCTCCAAAAATTTGAAAGGAAGGAAAATGTGCTATGAAATGTGGTGGCTTGTGCTGGGCCTTAGATTCGGAGGAGAAGCCCAGTTCCAGCAGCTGGCCCAGTGTCTCACAGGGCTCCATGCAGCCCTGGGGGCCTGTGTCTGACTGTTCTCTCACAGTCCCTGAGCATCAGGGGAAGGTACCCTGCTGAAGCCCGCTTGGAGCCAGGCAGCCACATACATCACCCAGCACCACAGAAGCACATTGTCTTCCAGAACACTGTGCCTTAGGAAAGCCATAGCATCTGAACTTTCTAAGACAGACTTAGGGATGTGGAATATTTTCTGGATATCACCTTCATTAGGTTTAACTGAAAGTGTTTGCATAACTTTTGTGACCAAGAAATTTTTAAACAATGTTATAAAATAAACAGTTTTTAAGATTGTTTCAACCAAAATACTTAGACTAGCTTAGGGCCAAGTGCTTTTTAGTTTCTACTTCATCAGAGTAATGTAGTTGATTCATCCTTGAATGTACCATGAGTAGTTGCTCACTCCTGTCTGACTCTTTGAGACCCCCATGGACTATACAGTCCGTGGAATTCTCCAGGATTGAATACTGGAGTGGATAGCCTTTCCCATCTCTAGGGGATCTTCCCAACCCAGGGACTGAACCCAGGTCTTCCACATTGCAGGTGGATTCTTTACCATCTAAGGCACCAGGGAAGCTTACGAATACTGGAGTGGGTAGCCTCTCCCTTTTCCAGGGGATCTTTCTGACCCAGGAATTGAGCTGGGGTCTCCTGCATTGCAGGTGGATTCATTACCTGCTGAGCCACCAGGGAAACCCTTAAGTTTCTTTCTTTCTTTCTTTTTTTTTTTTTTTTTTTTAATATTTATCACTAGTTTGGGAATTATTTGTCTATAAGATGAAATACTTTGTTTTAGGAAAAGAAAAATGAAAAAATGCTCTCACTTGTACAAGAAAAAGCAGTGTTGAGGAAAAAACTTAAAGCTAGAAGGGCAAAAAAAAAGAAAAAATACAATAGAAACAGAAAACTACTCTTTCCATGGAAAAGTTGCCGTTTACAAATTCTTTTTAATACAGAGGAGTTCTGGCCTTCTTACTAGTTGGGGGAAAGGAG
>NW_017189715.1:0-35322 GCF_001704415.2 Capra hircus | reverse complement strand
TTTCATGAGCAAAAGTAAATAATGTCATTGCTCCAGAGAGAAATCAAAATTGTGGGAAAGGAAACTTGGGAAGGATGGCTCTGTCTAGGGTCGCTGAGTGGGAGTCTGAGCAGAGGCCTCAGTAGCAGGGAAACCCTGGAACATCTGATTAAACGCTAAGTTCGTTCTGCCATGGTTGTGTTCTATCCCCTTGTGTGGCAACTTTCCTTTTCCTGTTACACTTGTCCAGCCCTCCACTACCTGTCTTCCGAGGTCAGCTGAGAACTGAGAGCTAAGCTATTGCCTTTCTCGCTATTCCCCCTAATAAATACTTAAGCCTTTTTCATTAAAGGTGCTTTAATGCTCACTACTGTGGCAAAAATGAGTAAAAGTGAGTTTGGGCACGGGAAACAAATATAACATTTTAAAATTATGATAGTATGTGACTTTGAGGCAGATGAGATAGCAATACTCAGAGTGGCAGGACATTTGACCTGGCTTATGACTGGCTTTGGGGGAGGAAGAAAATTTTTTCTGCCCTTCTAGGATCTCTGACTGGTGTAAGAATTAACCTGACATGAGATAAGCTAACAGGAGAAAATCAGAGTTTAATATTGTGTACATGCTTCCCTGGTGACTCAGAGGTTAAAGCATCTGCCTGGAAGGCAGGAGACCCGGGTTGGATCCCTGGGTCGGGAAGAGCCCCTGGAGAAGGAAATGGCAAGCCACTCCAGTACTCTTGCCTGGAGAATCCCATGGAGGGAGGAGCCTGGTAGGCTGCAGTCCATGGGGTCACCAAGAGTTGGACACAACTGAGCGACTTCACACGGGTGAAACCCAGAAAAAACAAGTAACTTGCTAAAATGGCCTAAGCCCTCATCTTAAATACCATCCTCTGCTAAAGACGAAAGAGAATGTTGAGGATGAAAGTTTGGGGAGGTTATCAGGAAAAGCACAGCAAATAAAGGTAAGGTTGTTAAGTTAGTGCCCTCTGCATTGATGAGAGTTTCTAGAGATTTGGTCATCCTCCTCGTCTGGTACAGAGAGGGAGACACCTTTATTAATGGAGATTTCCCTTACAAATATAAATGTTTCTTATGAAAGAGTAACTCGTACAAGGTTTTCAGAATGTTTACCATGTCTGCTACTTCCTTAGAAAACAATCTACTTGAAACAATTAACATGCCAAAGAGACACATCTTAGGGTGGCACATTCTGCTCCCCTACACTACGTCTAGAGACATGCTGTCTTCAGGCCTCCTGTGGCTGTGTGAGCTCCATGGGGCTTACTCAGCTCATAGGTCACTAATATGACCTTGGGAGTAGGGGCTGGTATGAAGTATTCATCCAATTGTTGGGAAAGATAGAAATGCCAAGAGAAGCAGACTATTTCAGCACTTTGTCTAGACATGAGGCCATTGTGTATAAACCTCTTCATGTGCAGAGTACGCCTGCAGATAGTTCTTTTATCTTCAGTTTATGACTCCCTCACCCCAAAGCCTGTTGGCACAGAGGTTTTACAAAAAAACCCACCTGCCAATGCAGGAGATGTGGGTTCAATCCTTGGGTCAGGAAGACACCCTGGAGAAGGGAACGGTAACCTACACCAGTATTCTTGCCTGGGAACTCTCAAGGGCAGAGGAGCCTGGTGGGCAACAGTCCATGGGGTCACAAAAGACTTGGACATGACTGAGTGATAAAACAACACCCCATAACCACATTATGTCTAAATTCAACTTTGTGCTTTGCCTTGGAGGAGGTGCTTTTTCTCTTGCCTCTAGACCTATATACATGCCTTTCCTTCTGCCTGAAATGTCCTGCATGCCCCCTCTCCAGCCCCTCCCATTCTTGCGTCACTTCCTCCCAGAAGCCTCAGGTTCCAGGTTATGGTTGGTGAACTGCTTGGCTGTCTGCTTCCTGGATCTCTTGAGCACAGGGACCCTGTCCATTGCTGAACCTAATACAGTGCCTAGCACGTGGCATGGGCTGAAAAAATAATTGTTAAGCCTATGAATGAATGACATCAAAGAACTTGCATTCAGGCTATCTGTCCAAATCTTCCTGGGGGTATCATTATTCTTTTTTTCCCAGTAATGGATGTTTCTGTGGAGAAATTTGAGAAGTATTTTTTAAATGTCCTCTTTTGGCCCTCCTCAGACTTGAGGTTCTCAGCTCTCTGATCTCTAGGCCCACTCCTCACTAGCAGGCATCTTCCTTGTCTCCCTCTAGCACAACAAAGTGCAATAGAAATAGCTTATTCTGGGAAACAGAAAACTTATCTTCTTTTTTCTTAATTTGATTTTTAATTGGAGGATAATTGCTTTAAGACCTATGTTCTGAGTTCTAAGCCATGGGGTTTCCTATAAATCGTAAAAGCTTCCTGAGTCTCAATTTTCTCAACTCTATTATGGGTATAATGATACGCTCCCCATTTTGTCAAGGGGTTATTATTAAGATCAATGAAATAAAGAATGTGAAATTGCTCTGTGATTGTGACCACAATACCACAATACAGTTTGAGACAGATAAGAGCCAGGAATATCATCAGGAAATTCCAAAGCCCAGTGCTCTCTCCTGGGCCACAGAACTGAATCTCTGCTTTCTAAACATCTTCAAACACATTTCCAAAATCTAACTCCTCATCTTGGTTCCAGCTATCCATTGCTGTGTAATAAACCTCCACAAACCTGGGGCTTCCTCACCATGCATTTGGTCACTGTCATCTGGCCGATTAAATTCATGAGACTTCCCAACTAAGGAAAGAGCACTGTACTCTTCATCTTGCCCCATGACACGCATCTGAAGTCTTGCTGTCTATTGGCAAATTACTTCCCTGAAAGGTTTGTACACGTTTGCTAAATGGTTTATCTCAGTAGAGAGCTGCATGTAACTCCATGTCAGTATCTGTAAAACACTGCTTTTGATAAAATTTTATGAGAAACCACATGACTTGCTTTAGAGTATTTAGAATTTCCCCTTTAGCACTTCCTTCTTCCTGGGTAGGCCTTTTTGTATGAAATTACCACTTCTTTTGGTCTGATTCCCCTCCCCTACACCATTTTAGTTTTACTTCTGTACAGACAAGAAACATGGGTAAACACAGGAAAGGTCTGCCTCATTTATAAACTGCACATAAATACAGTTACTTTATCCTAAGCATGCAGACACATGAACAGCTACTTCTTGTTAGAATTAAATCAAAGTAGTACTTTGAGTAGTTTTATATCGAATAAAATATGGAATTGTTAAAAGGCAAATCAAAATATTTTTCAATTAACTTTAAAATTAAAAAAAACATACCAGAAAAACAAATATATGTATGTATATATATATGTATATATATATATATATATTTATATTTATATATAAGAAAATAAGGAAGAAGTCAAGAGATACCTGGATAGGCAGCTTTGGAGTACAAAATGAAGCAGGGGAAAGTCTAACAGAGTTTTGCCAAGAGAACACACTGGTCATAACAAACACCCTCTTCCAACAACACAGGAGACAACTCTACACATGGACATCACCAGCTGGTCAATACCGAAATCAGAATGATTATATTATTTGCAGCTGATGATGAAGCTCTAAACATCAGCAAAAACAAGACCAGGAGCTGACTGTGGCATAGAGCATGAAATCCTTATTGCAAAATGCAGACGCAAGTTGAAGAAAGTAGGGAAAATTAATAGGTCATGCAGGTATGCTGCTAAGTCCCTTCAGTCGTGTCCGACTCTGCGACCCCATAGACGGCAGCCCACCAAACTCCCCCATCCCTGGGATTCTCTAGGCAAGAATACTGGAGTGGGTTGCCATTTCCTTCTCCAATGCGTCAAAGTGAAAAGTGAAAGTGAAGTCGCTCAGTCGAGTTCGACTCTTCGCGACCCCATGGACTGCAGCCTACCAGGCTCCTCCGCCCATGGGATTTCCCAGGCAAGAGTACTGGGTTGGGATGCCATTGCCTTCATGCAGGTATGACCTAAATCAAATCCCTTGCAATTGTACAGTGGAAGCGACAAATATATTCAAGGGAGTAGATCCGATAGACAGAGTGCCTGAAGAACCATGGATGGAGGTTCATAACATAGTACAGGAAGTGGTGATCAAAGTCATCTCCAGGAAAAAGAAATGCAACAACGCAAAACGGTTGTCTGAAGAGGCCTTACAAATACCCGAGAAAAGAAGAGAAGCGAACGGCAAAGGGGAAAAGGACAGATACACCCATCTGAACGCAGAGTTCCAAAGAATAACAAGGAGAAACATGAAACCCTTCCTAAAGTGATCAAAGTAAAGAAATAGAGGAAAGCAATAGAATGGGAGAGACTGGAGGTCTTTTCAAGAAAATTAGAGATACCAAGGGAACATTTCATGCAAAGATGGCCAAAATAAAGTACAGAAATGGTATGGACCTAACAGAAGCAGAAGATATTGAGAAGTGGCAAAAAAACACACAGAGGAACTATACAAAAAAGATCTTAATGACCCAGAAAGCCATGATGGTGTGATCACTCATCTAGAGCCAGACATCCTGGAGTGTGAAGTCAAGTGGACCTTAGGAAGCATCACTACCAACAAAGCTAGTGGAAGTGATGGAATTTGAGCGGAGCTATTTCAAATCCTGAAAGATGACACTGTGAAAGTGTTGCACTTGATATGCCAGCAAATTTGGAAACCTCAGCAGTGGCCTCAGGACTGGAAGAGGTGTTTTTCTTCCAGTCCCAAAGAAAGGCAATGCCAAAAAATGTTTGAACTACCACACCATTGTACTCATCTCACACACTAGCAAAGTAATGCTCAAAATTCTCCAAGGGAGGCTTCAACAGTATGTGAACCAAGAACTTCCAGATAGTCAAGCTGGATTTAGAAAAGGCAGAGGAACCAGAGATCAAATTGCCAACATCCATTGGATCATAGAAAAAGCAAGAGAATTCCAGAAAAACATCTACTTCTGCTTCATTGACTATGGCTCATTGACACAACCTTTGACTGTGTGGATCACAACAAACATTGGAAAACTGTTAAAGAGACAGGAACACCAGTCCACCTTACCTGCTTCCTGAGAAACCTGTTTGCAGGTCAAGAGGCAACAGTTAGAACTGGACATGGAACAATGCACTGGTTCAAAATTGAGAAAAGAATACGTCAAGACTATATACTGTCACCCTGCTCAATTAACTTATATGCAGAGTACATCATGTGAAATGCTTGGCTGGATGAAGCACAAGCAGAAATCAAGATTGCCGAGAGAAATATCAATAACCTCAGATATGCAGATGATACCACCCTTATGGCAGAAAGCAAAGAGGCATTAAAGAGCCACGTGATGAAGGGAAAAGGGGAGAGTGAAGAAAACTGGCTTAAGACTCAACATTCACAAAACTAAGATCATGGCATTTGGTCCCATCAATTCATGGCAAATAGATGGGGACGAAATGGAAAGAGTGACAGACTTTATCTTGTTGAGCTCCAAAATCACCAAAGATAGTAACTGCAGTCATGAATTTAAAAGATGCTTGCTCCTTGGAAGGAAAGCTATGACAAACCTAGACAGCATCTTAAAAAGCAGAGACATTACTTTGCTGACAAAAGTCTGTCTAGTCAAAGCTATGGTTTTTCCAGTGGTCATGTGTGGATGTGAGAGGTGGACCGTAAAGAAAGCTAAGCACTAAAGAATTGATGCTTTTGCACTGTGGTGTTGGAGAAGGGTCTTGAGAGTCCCTTGGACTGCAAGGAGATCCAACCAGTCAATCTTAAAGGAAATCAACCCTGAATATTTATTGGAAGACTTGTGCTAGAGCTGAAACTCCAATACTTTGGCCACTTAATGCGAAGAGCTGACTCACTGGAAAAGACCCTGATGCTGGGAAAGATGGAAGGCAGGAGGAGAAGGGGATGACAGAGGACAATATGGTTGGATGGCATCACCGACTCAATGGACATGAGTCTGAACAAGCTCTGGGAGATGATGAAGGACAGGGAAGACTGGAGTGCTGCAGTCCATGGGGTTGCAAAGAGTCAGACATGACTGAGTGACTGAACAATGACAGCAATGAAAGGAAAATATCAATGAATTTATCTGAGTTTATTAGACAATCCTCTGTAATAGACTAAACCACTACTTTGATATCTCAAATTGTGCTACAATGTCTGTATGCTAATTTTTGCAATCTATAGTATAATAGTAATATTAATGCATCTTTATTCAACTTGTGACTGGATTATAGGATACTTTTAGAAGAGTAGAATGTTTTTCCATTTTTTTATGGTTAATCAAGCATTCTTTCTACTGTTTCTATCTTGATGTGGCTTTTGAAGGCCGCACTATCATTAGATATTTCATAGCAAAACTTACTGTTCCTTTTTAAATTCATTTTTATTTTATAGTGGAGTATAGTTGATTTACAATATTGTGTTAGCTTCAGGTGTACAGCGAGGTGACTCTACTATATATATGAAAGTGAAAGTGATAGTTGCGCAGTCGTGTCTGACTCTTTGCAGCCCCACGGACTATACAATCCATGGAATTCTCCAGGCCAGAATACTGGAGTGGGTAGCCTTTCCCTTCTCCAGGGAATTTTCCCAACTCAGGGATCAAACCCAGGTCTCCCACATTGCAGGTGGATTCTTTACCAGCTGAGCTACCAGGGAAGCTATACATATACATATATTCTTTCTTTTTTCATATCCTTTTCCCAAAACTCACTTTTCTTTGCTATTCTCAAGCATGAGTCTCAGCCCATTTGAGGCTGCTGGGTTTTCATTTCAAGGTTTCTCTAGCTGCTTTTCATTGCTTTGTAGATACCTGAAACCATGAATAATACACTAAGCACTCTTTTGTGTTGTATCTTTTGAGAAACAACTTTCTGGGCAGCTTCTTCACTGCTCCTCTGCTGTATATGTCATAAGAGTCATCTTTGATTCTGTTATCCAGGACCCAACCGTAAGACTTCCCTGGTGGCTCAGATGGTGAAGAATCTGTCTGCAGTGCAGGAGACCCAGGTGAAATCCCTGGGACAGGAAGATCCCCTGAAGAAGGGAATGTCTACTGACTCCAATATTCTTGCCTGGGAATACCATTGACAGAGGAGCCTGGCAGGCTACAATGCATGGGGTTACAGAGAGTTGGACACAACTAAGTGACTCACACACACAAGCGTAAGACAGGGCTGCTACACTGGCCCAGGTGGGCGCATTATGATACTTAAGAAACCATGATACTTAAGTTCATTGTTCACAAGTAATTAAGTGAAGTTGCTCAGTCGTGTTCGACTCTTTGTGACCCCATGGACCTTAGCCTTCGATGCTCCTCTGTCCATGGGATTTTCCTGGCAATATACTGGAGTGGATTGCCATTTCCTTCTCCAGGGGAACTTCCCAACCCAGGGATTGAAGCCGGGTCTCTCCCGCTGTAGAGAGACACTTTACCATCTGAGCCACCAGGGAAGTCCACAAGTAATTAAAAAAAAAAAAAGTAACTCAAATTTCTACTTTAATGTCTCTCAAAAGATGTTAAAAGGAATCCAATTTATAAGTTATAGCAATACTTCCTATCATACACTTATCTGCCCTCTTCAGTCTTCTCAAACTATTCCATTCCTCTACAGCTCAGAGATTCTCATTCTCTTGAGCCATAATGTTATAGAACCTCTATTTTCTAAACCAACCCAAGTGGTTCCTCATAAAGGTCAAACGAATCTTAAGAAGTAAGCAAGAGGAGGGCTTCCTAGGTGGCCCAGTGATAAAGAATCCATCTGCAATGCAGGAGACACAGATTTGATCTCTGGGTCAAGAAGATCCCCTGGAGGAGAAAACAGCAACCCATTCCAGTATTCTTGCCTGGAAAATCCCATGGACAGAAGAGCCTAGCAGGTTACAGTCCAAGAGCCTGCAAAGAGAAGAGTCAGACGTGACTGAGCAACTAACACACACACATACCCAAGCAAAAGGAAGCTAAGTGGGATAAAAAATATGACTACTTGGAGGTTATGAGGAGATGAATGGGAACACTTATGTATGGATTTTGTCCCATCCATTCTATACTGAACACTAAATGTGAGCCAAGTATTCTGGGGATTCAAATTTGAGTAAGACATGGTGTTCGCCTTTGAAACGTTCACAATCTCAGTGACTATGTGTCTGTTATATCTTCCCCCTCCTTCTCACGCTTTAGTTTGAAGTTCTTTGGAACGTGTTGGGGATAGCCTGGACAAACAAGATCTTAATGTTGTAAGTTCAGTTCAGTCGCTCAGTCATGTCTGACTCTTTGTGACCCCATGGACTGCAGTATGCCAGGCTTCCCTGTCCTTCACCAACTCCTGGAGCTTGCTCAAACTCATGGTCCTTTGAGTCAATGATGCCATCCAATCACCTCATCCTCTGTCATCCCCTCCTCTTCCTGCTTCAATCTTTCCCAGCGTTAGGGTCTTTTCCAACAATTCAGCTCTTGGCATCAGGTGGTCAAAGTGTTGGAGTTTCAGCTTCAGCATCAGTCCTTCCAATGAATATTCAGAGTTGATTTCCTTGAGGATTGACTGGGTTGATCTCCTTGTGGTCCAAGGGATTCTCAAGAGTCTTCTCCAGCACCACCATTTAAAAGCAGTCAGTTATTTGGCACTCAGCCTTCTTTATGGTCCAACGCTCACATTCATACTTGACTACTGGAAAATCCATAGCTTTGACTAGATGGAACTCTGTCGGAAAAGTGATGTCTCTGCTTTTTAATATGCTGTCTAGGTTGGTCATAGCTTTTCTTCCAAGGAGCAAGCGTTTTTTAATTTCATGGTTGCAGTCACCATCTGCAATGATTTTGGAGCCCCAAAAAATAAAGTCTGTCACTGTTTCCATTTTTTTCCCCATCTAATTGCCACGAAGTGATGGGATTAGATGCCATGATCTTACTCTTTTGAGTGTTGAGTTTTAAGCCAAATTTTTCATTCTCTTCTTTCACTTTCATCAAGAGGCTCTTCAGTTTCTCTTCGTTTTCTCCCATAAGGGTGGTGTCATCTGCATATCTGAGGTTATTGATATCTCTCCTGGCAATCTTGATTCCTACTTGGGCTTCATCCAGCCCAGGATTTCGCATGATGTACTCTGCATAGAAGTTAAATAAGCAGGGTGACAATATACAGCCTTGATGTACTCCTTGCTCAATTTTGAACCAGTCCATTGTCTCATGTCCAGTTCTAACTCTTGTTTCTTGACCTGCATACAGGTTTCTCAGGAAGCAGGTATGGTGGTCTGGTATTCCCATCGCTTGAAGAATTTTCCACAGTTTGTTGTGATCCACACAGTCAAAGTCTTTGGTGCTGTCAATAAAGCGTAAGTAGATGCCTTCCTGGAATTCTCTTGCTTTTTCTATGATCCAAAGGATGTTGGCAATTTGATCTCCGGTTCCTCTGCCTTTTCTAAATCCAGCTTGAATATCTGGAAGCTCTTGGTTCACACACTGTTGAAGCCTCCCTTGGAGAATTTTGAGCATTATTTTGCAAGTTGTGTGAGATGAGTGGAATTGTGCAGTAGTTCAAACATTCTTTGACATTGCCTTTCTTTGGGATGGGAATGAAAACGGACATTTTCCAGTCCAGTGGCCACTGCTGAGTTTTCCGAATTTGCTGACGTATTGAGTGCAGCACTTTCACTGCATCATCTTTGAGGGGTAGCTCAGCTGGAATTCTATTGCCTTCACTAGCTTTGTTCTAAGTCATGCTTCCTAAGCCCACTTGACTCTGCATTCCAGCATTCTGGCTCTAGATGAGTGATCACACCATTGTGGTTATCTGGGTCATTAAGATCTTTTTGTATAGTTCTTCTGAGTATTCTTGCCACCTCTTCTCAATACCTTCTGCTTCTCTTAGGTCCATACCATTTCTGTCCTTTATTGTGCCCATCTTTGTGTGAAATGTTCCCTGTTTTATTATTATGAAGCAGACTTCATTCTCACATGGAGAAGTAATGTATATTATAACTGAGTCTGAATCATAACTTCAGTCTATATGCTCTGTATTCTTTATTCCTCATTGAGTTCATCCTCATTTTTCTTTGCCCAAGGAAGTTTCAGGTAAGTTCTCTAGTCTTATGATGGTGCTGGGGACTCTTTCTTATAATCACATGTCCTAACCAAAGACCTGGTTTGTTTCTTTTTTACACACGCTGATGTTGTTTACTAGATCTAGCTTATAGGTGAAAGCCTCTGCAGGAGTTGCTGCAATTTTTTTTTTTTTTTGCCCCCTTCCACCACATTCTATACTTTCAGATTCACAGATAGGCATTCGTTCCTAAAAAAATTCTAGTCCTTATTTTACCACTGTTTTGGCACAATAAAATGAGTTTAATGGCAGGTGTTAAACATGTCAATAAGCTATGCCACAGGATCCTTGGGGCTGGTGCACTGGGATGAACCGGAGGGATGGTATGGGGAGGGAGGTTGGAGGGGGGGTTCAGGATGGGGAACACGTGTACACTGTGGCAGATTCATGTTGACGTGTGGCAGAACCAATACAATATTGTAAAGTAATTAGCCTCTAATTAAATAAATTTAACTTTAAAAAACAGAATAAACTGAAGCATATGAAAAATTTTAAAAAGAACGTCTCAATAATTTATGCACAGTATAGAATTTATGGATTCAAAAAATAATGTAGGTAATAATAATAAACAATACATGACATTTATTATCTACTAATCAAAAGTTATGAGCAACATAGATAACATATTAAAAAGCAGAGAGATTACTTTGCCAACAAAGGTCCATCTAGTCAAAGTGAAAATGAAGTCGCTCAGTCATGTCCGACTCTTTGTGACCCGTGGACTATAGCCCACCAAGCTCCTCCATCCATGGGATTCTCCAGGCAAGAATACTGGAGTGGGTTGTCATTTCCTCCTACAGGGTATCTTCCCAACCCAAGGATCGAACCCAGGTCTCCCACATTGCAGGCAGGCGCTTTTAATCTTTGTACCACCAGGGAAGCCCTTGGCTAGCCCATCTACTCAAGGCTATTGTTTTTCCAGTGGTCATGTATGGAATTGAGAGTGGACTGTGAAGAAAGCTGAGTGCCAAGGAATTGATGCTTTTGAACTGTGGTGTTGGAGAAGACTCTTGAGAGTCCCTTGGACTGTAGGGAGATCCAACCAGTCCATTCTGAAGATCAGCCCTGGGATTTCTTTGGAAGGAATGATGCTGAAGCTGAAACTCCAGTACCGTGGCCACCTCATGCAAAGAGCTGACTCATTGGAAAAGACCCTGATGCTGGGAGGGATAGGGGGCAGGAGGAGAAGGGGATGACAGAGGATGAGACAGCTGGATGGCATCACCGACTCGATGGACATGAGTCTGAGTAAACTCCGGGAGTTGGTGACAGACAGGGAGGTCTGGTGTGCTGCGATTCATGGGGTCACAAAGAGTTGGATACAACTGAGTGACTGAACTGAACTGAACTGAACTGAATCTTCCAAGTATTATACCAAGTATTTTATGTGTATTGATTATTTGAATTAATCAAATTATATTCTAAGCATTTTATTTGTGTTACTCTTTGTCCGGATTATTTAGGGAAAAAGAATCAATGGGATATATATATATAGAATCAGTCTCATACAGTTTCCCAGGTGGCGCTAGTGGTAAAGAACTCGCCTGCCATAGCACGTTAGAGGTAAGAGATGTCAGTTTGATCCCTGGGTCAGGAAATTACCCTGGAGAAGGGAATGGCAATCCACTCGAGTATTCTTGCCTGGAGAATAGACAGGGACAGAGGAGCCTGGGGGGCTACAGTCCATGAGGACACACAGAGTCAGACATGACTGAAGTGACTTAGCACACACACATAGTTATGGAAGCATAACCCATATTCTGTACTTCTCTGGAGAAGTCCCATGATCTGCCACCGGTAAGATGAAGGCCAAGAAAGTTCCTTGTGTAGTTTCAGTAGAAATCCACAGATCTGAGACTACATAGACTCACAATTTGAGTTTCTACACTCTGTAATCTTCATTCTCAGTAGACTCAACTTCATTCATCCTTCCACAAAGAGGCTTCAGGGAAGCCAGTGGTCTAAGCTGTAGTTCAAGTCCTAAGGTCCAAGGACCAGGGGCACTGATGCTCAAGGATAGAAGAAGATGGAATACCCCAACTCACAGTAGACAGAAATATGCTTTTATTCTTTCCTTTTTGTCCAATTCTGGGCCTCAGCTAGTTGGATGATGCTTACCCACATTGGTGAGGGTGATCTTCTCTACCCAGTCAAATTTGAATTACCAATTCAAATGCTAATCTCTCCTGAAAAAAACCTTACAGACCATCCAGAAAGAGTGTATTACAAGCTATCTGGGCATCCTTTAACTCAGTAATCTTGATACATGAACTTCATCATCACACACTCTGTAAGATAAACTAAAATGAAGGCAGAGAGGTCAGGTAAAATGTTCATAGTTACACAGCTAATAAGTGACAGGGTCAGGATTTGAATAGCCTAATTCCTGAGCCCATGTTCTTAACTACCATTCTACAATGGAAATGACTTTCATTTATAAGATTCATTTTCTGTCCTTAGGAAGCTTCTAGTCTGGTGGTAAAGGAAAGTAACAGGTATTAAATGGATCACTTTAATATGATCTGAGTTTTAACATATAGGCATAAACAGGATGTTGCAGCTGTCCTTCCCCCTTCCTTTACCATGTATGCATAATGAGAAAAAAAAAAAAAGCCATCCTGGTAGATGGCAGTGACTTCCTCCTTAGAAATAAAGTGGTTACTTGTGGGTTGTGCTATATTCTTCAGCATATTTTTGAGACTTGATGGAGAGTCTACCAAGGATGCCTAAGCCAACAGTTTTCAACCAGAATGAAGGAGGTAAGATTTTTGTCTCCCGGGGAGTATTTGGCATTGTCTAGAGACATGTTTGAAGATCCCAACTGGAATGATGTTACTGGCATCTAGTGAGCTGAGGCCAGGGAAGCCACTACACATCTTACAATACACAAAGACATCTCTGCAAAAGGATTTCCTGGCCCAAAATGTCAATAGTGCCAAGGCTGAAAAACACTGACCTAGGCTGCCCATTATCACCGCTTTTATTAACTCACATGGAAACAAGCAATGGAATGAGAACAAGTCTAGAATATGTGTCCAATAATTTAGGAATCCTAAAGAGAATGTATGCTCCTGAAGAGGCTGTATGGTCTAAGAGGTGAGAGACTCTGTCTACATTGCTGGTGTTGGAGCCTGGCACATGACCTGGCATGTAGTCATTGTTCAAATATTGTCGTTTGGACTGACTGATTATGTCACAGAGATTATAGAGTATGGGATGGACCAATCAGAAGCACTGCGGAAATTGATGCCTAAGTGTGTCTCTGAATGCAACAGGCATAGGTTAAATGCTCCATAACTAACTGTTCAATGGATAGTCGGAAGGATTAATGACGAGGAACTTGAAAGACCTGGGGCCATAGGTATTTTTAATCTTTATTCAAAAGAATGTTTTTGTAAATGATAGACATGTGGAAAGTAACAGCCTATGGGAAAACCCAAATGAACTTTTTGGCCAACCCAAAATATAGGTGTAGATACAATGCTGAGCAATGTGAGGTTTTGTGTAACAGTATTTGAGGTAAGAGTGATAGAGATTTATTTCCACTTTCCTCTATTAGCTTCTTCCTACGGCTATTTCTCAGTGCAGGAGACATAAGAGACACGGGTTCTATCCGTGGGTTGGCAAGATCTCCTAAAGAAGAGCATGTCAACTCCAATATTCTTGCCTGGAGAACCCCCATGGACAGAAGGGCCTGGTGGGCTCCAGTCCAAAGGGCTGCAAAGAATCAGACATGACTGAAGCGACTCAGCACTCACTGCTCTTTCTCAGTCTGTACATTTATACAGAGATTTCTCTCATTTACAAGAGTCAGCAGACCTCCCTTCATCTTTATATTCTGGCTATCATCCTTTTCTTTTTCTTTTTTTAATGCTTTTGGTTTTTTATTTTTTAAATTTTAAAATCTTTAATTCTTAAATGCTTTCCCAAACATGAACCCCCCTTCCATCTCCCTCCCCATAACATCTCTCTGGGTCATCCCCATGCACCAGCCCCAAGCATGCTGTATCCTGCGTCAGACATAGACTGGCAATTCAATTCTTACATGACAGTATACATGTTAGAATGCCATTCTCCCAAATCATCCCACCCTCTCCCTCTCCCTCTGAGTCCAAAAGTCCATTATATCCATCTGTGTCTTTTTTCCTGTCTTGCATACAGGGTCGTCATTGCATCTCTCTAAATTCCATATATTGTGTTAGTATACTGTATTGGTGTTTTTCTTTCTGGCTTACTTCACTCTGTATAATCGGCTCCAGTTTCATCCATCTCATCAGAACTGATTCAAATGAATTCTTTTTAACGGCTGAGTAATACTCCATTGTGTATATGTACCACAGCTTTCTTATCCATTCACCTGCTGATGGACATCGAGGTTGTTTCCATGTCCTGGCTATTATAAACAGTGCTGTGATGAACATTGGGGTACATGTGTCTCTTTCAATTCTGGTTTCCTCGGTGTGTATGCCCAGCAGTGGGATTGCTGGGTCATAAGGTAGTTCTATTTGCAATTTTTTCAGGAATCTCCAGACTGTTCTCCATAGTGGCTGTACTAGTTTGCATTCCCACCAACAGTGTAGGAGGGTTCCCTTTTCTCCACACCCTCTCCAGCATTTATTGCTTGCAGATTTTTGGATTGCAGCCATTCTGACTGGTGTGAAGTGGTACCTCATTGTGGTTTTGATTTGCATTTCTCTAATAATGAGTGATGTTGAGCATCTTTTCATGTGTTTGTTAGCCATCCATATGTCTTCTTTGGAGAAATGTCTATTTAGTTCTTTGGCCCATTTTTTGAATGGGTCATTTATCCTTTACTTCTTGCCTTCATGAAACCAGGTCTTTAAGAACTGAGGCTTATACAATTTGGGGTGCTCTCAGGAGAAAAAGAAAAGAACTGTAAATGCAAATAGGAACGAAAATAAGTCTAGTTAGAGTGAGAAAAGAAGTCCAAATGTGTGGCAAGTTTTTAAAACCTGAACAATACAAAGATCACAAAAGCCAGAAAAAATAGCACAATCTTTTTGTTAATAAAATGCTCACTCTTCTATAATACTTTGTCACTGAATAACTCTTGTTCCCCTTCATTTCAAACCTTGTGTCTCCTTTACTTCTTGCCTAGTGCTGTGTGTGCTCAGTTGCTCAGCCGTGTCTGACTCTTTGCAGCCCCATGGACCCGCCAGGCTCCTCTGTCCATGGAAGTTTCCGGACAAGAATATTGGAATGGTTTGCCATTTCCTATTCCAGGGGACCTTCCCAACCCAGGGATCGAACCCGTGTCTCTTGTGTCTGCTGCATTGGCAGGCGTATTCTAGCTGCCACTAATGCCAACTGGGAAGCCACTGCTAGAGAACTAAACCGAGTCACAGAGAGCACAAGCACAGAGGGGAAAGGTAACTTATCATTTGATTTGAAAATGTCCTGGTATGAGAATAAGGAAGGGAGGCAGGGCTAGCTCAGTGTCCCTTTTCTTTATCATCTCTGGTAGAATTAGATGGATTATAAGCACATTGCCTATCCCCATGCCCACTTCTCAAGCTCTAAAGTGCAAAAGTGAAAGCGAAAGTGAAAGTGAGATCGCTCAGTCGTGTCCGATTCTTTGCCACCCCATGGACTGTAGCCTACCAGGCTCCTCCGTCCGTGGGATTTTCCAGGCAAGAGTACTGGAATGGGTTGCCATTTCCTTCTCCAGGAGATCTTCCCAACCCAGGGATTGAACCCAGGTCTCCCGCATTACTGGCAGATGCTTTACCATCTGAGCCACCAGGGAAGACTCTCAAGCACTCACTTTCACTGAATTCCTGATCAGGGGTCAGGTCCTCTGATAAAGATCATACTCTCTCCTCCCAAGCAAAACTCTCTCCCTTCTTCCTTGTTCCGTCAGCCCAGGCTTTGGGCTACTGGGCAGTTCAGCTTTCTCTAAAATGGATCTCACTCATTCTGACTTTCATTGGCAGGCTATTCAAAATATGCAACCCCCGGGACAATGTGAGTCTACAAATCTCCAATCTGCCTAAGAACCACAAATCACTCACCTGGTTTTATACTACTGACCAGAAGATTGTAGAGTGGGAATCTGGTGAGCCTACTAAGTACTTCGATACTAAATTTAAGGACAGGGCCACGCTTGATTCTCAAAGTGGCACACTGCACATCCGCAAGGTCCAGAAGGAAGACAGCAGTACTTACCTCCTGAGGGTGCTGAAGGACAGTGGACACGAGGAGGAATACAAGATCTCTCTGATGGTGCTTGGTAAGTTAGGGTAATCAAAGGGCTAGTCCCAACTCTGGGGCCCCAGAAAGATCACTGGGAAACTTCCTGGTGATTCTGGGGACTCTCCATGGGAGGGGGAGAGAAAACCTCAGGACAGGCTTAATCCATTTCTCCTGGAGCCAGTTCCACTTGGAAGTGAGTCTGGGCCAGCAGACCCCAAAGTAGATAACTTTGGGACATTTGAAACCTCTTCTGACATTACAGAGTCTAAGATTTGAAGAGGAAGGAGACAACAAAGATGGTTTCCTCTCTGTTCTCTTCATGTTCTCTTGTGGTCAATCCAAATAAGTTCTGAGTTCTTCTTCTTTTTCAATTGATTTTTTGGTTGTACTGGGTCTTCCTTTCTCCACGCAGACTTTCTTGCATTGTGGCAAGTGGGGGTTACTCTTTGTTGCGGTGCATGGGCTTCTCATTGTGGTGGAGTCTCTGGTTGTGGAGCATGGGTTCTAGGCATGTGGGCTTTAGTAGCTGCAGCTTGCTGGCCCTAGGATGTGTGGGCTTCAGTAGTTGTAATGCATGGGCTTAGTTGCTTGGCAGTATGTGGGATCTTTCCAGACCAGGGATGGAACCCATTTCCCCATTGGCAGGCAGATTGTTACCCACTGGACCACACTTACTGGCTGTGTGACCTTGGCGAAAGATCTTGACATCTCTGTCCCATTAGGTAATATTCTGTTGATGGCAAGTAATGGACACCAACTTGATATACCTTTAGCAAAAAAGGAGACATTTTTTTTTAAGCTATGACTTCTTAAAGCAATGAAAGAAGTTTAGAAGAGTTGAAAAGGATTGAAGAGGAGGAAGAATGAGAGCCTGGCTCAGTCCAGAGCCTCTAGCCACTGGAATCTTTCAGGTGAAAGTGGGTCCCTGCCAGTACAGTCTATCTCTCTGAGTCTAGGCTTTCATGTCTCTTAGTTTAAATTCTCAAGAGAGAGAAATTGACTAGCCCATCTTGGTTCAGGGATGTGATTTAAACTCTTAGGGTCCAAGGACTCAGCTTATAAGGCAGAAACTTGGTTCTTGGGGAGATTGTCAATTATGAGAGGAGGAGGGCTGGGCAGACATCCAAGGGAGATGTGCCCCTCAGAGACTTGAGTTCCTCATCATATTGTGAGGATAATTATATCTTTTTAGGATGTTATGAGAATCAAAGTAGATAATGAAAGTGAAAACACTTTTACAATGCTGGAACCTGCCTTGTGGTCCAGTGGTTAAGAATCTACCCTTCCACTGCAGGGGGCGTGTTGAGTTCAATTCATGGTTGGGGAACAAAGACCCCACACGCTGCATGGTGCAGTCAAAAATAATAAAATTATAACAAAAAAATGTGCCAGAAGGTCTTGTGTCTGGTGAGGAGCCTTAAAAATGCTAAAATGCTACAAAGAATGAAGAATATTGTATATATTCATGTCCCACTAACATGGGTCATGATGGCCCCTGGTATAAGAGGCTAGAGTCGCCTTCTTGCTCACTTCCTCCATATCATATGTCCTAAAATTGCAAGATGTACTAGCAACAGGAAATATTCAAAGGTTCCTACAGTGATTTTAAAAAAAAGGTCTGAAATATACATCACTTACCAGATTTTGTGGCAAATATTCCCATCACAGCCAACTGTAAACTGCTATCAGTTTCATTTTACAACCAACTTGCAAAATTTCTGAGTATCCTACAAGCCATAAGCCTACGTGGCTTAAGTACGCTTGCCTCTGGATAAGGCTCTGAGGATGCCATTAGTGGAAGGATCATCCTTCTCCCCAGCTCCGGAATTTCTAAAGCTCAAAGGGGCATCTTGGAACCAGACTGCTCCATCTGGCTCTGGAATGCTTAGGGCTAGGCTGCTTACTATGGGAAATGCAGAAGGTTCATAAGACTTGAGGCCAGACCACAGGAAATGAATAAGCATATGAAGATTGCTCATGTAAAGTATGCAAGAGGAGTCCAGCAATGTGATAATGTTTCATGGAGGAGATGGATCTAGAGTTCAGGAGGTCAGATTGGTAGAGCTTCCATCGCCCCTCACAGACATACAACACAGAAGTCAGCTCTGATTGGGTCAATTCTCTGCTACATTTTAATCCTATGACTTCTGAGCTGCATTGATTCTGCAGGTGTTTTACCCTTAACCAGAAGGAAAAGACCTCAGAGGATTTCAGGTAAAGTATCCTAGTCAAGGAAGGAGCAGATGATGGGAAACATCTCAACCCATCTGCCCGCAGGATGAAAGCAGTGATGATGCTGTGACCTTCAACATGCCTGCGTCACACCCAGCAAAAGAAAGCCTGACCATGCCATCTTGGCTCATTTGCTCTTTCTCTATAGAGGGCATGGCAACCCACTCCAATGTTCTTACCTGGAGAATCCCATGGACAGAGGAGCCTGGCAGACTACAGTACATATGGTTGCGAAGAGTCAGACACAACTGAAGCAACTTAGCATGCATGCACACACATAGAATTTTAGAGCAAATACAAGCTAGAGCAAGGCAAGATCTATTCTGAACTAACGCCACACTGCCCACAGCAGGTCCACAGATGTTCCTAGAAATACTGGAGGACTTTCTCAGTAGGCAAATTGACTGGAGCAGGAAAACAGAGGAATCACATGGATATTCTTATCACTACCATTCTATATATTTTCCTCCCCATTTTTTATATTGTTCTAATAATGTTCTTTATTACTCCTTTAATTTTTATTTTTTATAACTTACTTTTTCTTTTGTAAAACACACCTCATTTTTAAAAAAATTAATTTTATTTTCCTATTTCTACTCCTTAGTACTGCTTAGTTACACTGCAATTTTTTCCATGTTTTTTATTTTGTATTTTTGAGAGTCTAATTTTTAGTATTCATTTTCACTTAGGAGCTTGATTATTGGCTTGATTGCTCTCTTCTTTTTTGACTTCTTTTATTTTCTCCTTCTTCTCTCTTCTCTTTGTAAGTGTGTGTCTCTTTGGGTGTTCTTGGCTGTTGACTGTTGTTTCACCATTAGTCTTGGGATGTTGTGTTCTGTGTTGTATGGCCTGTGAAATCTTGGTGCTACAGTAAGTGGATGGGCCTGCACCTCAGAGGTTGGATACCCAAGTTCAGGACTTTGGACCACCAGAGAACTCCCAACACCATGGAATATTAATAAGTGAGAGCCCTCTCAAAAGTCTCTGTATCAAAACTAAGACCAAGCCCCACTCAAAGGCCTGCAAGCTCTAGTTCCAGATGCCTCATGCCAAATCTTTAGCAAAGTAGGAGCACAAACCTGCCCATTTGCAGAAAGGCTGCCCCCAAACATACCAAGCTCATAGACACCCCAAAACACACTACTGGACACAGCACTACCTTTCAGAGAGACAAGATCCAACTCCATCCACCAGAACACAGACACAAGTCCCCCTATCAGGGAAACTTCATTAGGCACCAGGAATCACAGCTACCCCCAAGAGGCAGCGGGAAGACAGCACAATTAAAAGGAACCACAACTTCCAACCTGTAGCCAGGAGATCCTCAAACACAGTAAAGTAAGCCATATGAAATGACATAGAAGCATGCAGCAGCTGAAGGGACATGGTGAAAAGCCAAAAGACCAAACAAATGAAGAAATAAGCAGTCTACATGAAAATAAATCCAGAATAATAATAGTAAAGATGACCTAAAATCGTGGAAATAAAATAGAGGCACACATAAACAGGTTGGAGACACAGATTGAGAAGATACAAGAAATGTTTACCAAGGACCCAGAAGATTTAAAGAACAGACAATCAGCAATGAACACAATAACTGAGGTGAAAACATTAGAGGGAACCAATAGCAGAATGAGAGAAGCAGTAGATTAGAGAAGTGAGCTGGAAGATAGAATAGCAAAAACAGCTGCAACAGAGCAACATGCAGAAAACAGGATAAAAAGAAATGAGGACAGTCTCATGGAGAAGGCAATGGCAACCCACTCCAGTACTCTTGCCTGCATAATCCCATGGACGGAGGAGCTTGGTGGGCTGCAGTCCATGGGGTTGCTAAGAGTCAGACAAGACTGAGCGACTTCACTTTCACTTTTCACTTTGACGCATTGGAGAAGGAAATGGCAACCCACTCCAGTGTTCTTGCCTGGAGAATCCTAGGGACAGGGGAGCCTAGTGGGCTGCCGTCTCTGGGGTCACACAGAGTCGGACATGATAAAAGCGACGCAGCAGCAGCAGGACAGTCTCAGAGACCTCTGGGACAACAGTATGTGGCCCAACATTTGAATCACAGGGGTCCCAGAAGAAGAGGACAAAATGAAAAGGTATGAGAAGATATTTGAGAAGATTATAGTCAAAAGCTTCCCTAAAATGGGAAAGGAAATAGCCACCCAAGTCCAGGAAGACCAGAGAATCCCACACAGGATTTCTCCCAAGGAGAAATACGTCAAGACACATATTAATCAAATGAACAAAAATTAAACACAAAGAGCAAATATTAAAAGCAGCAAGTGAAAACAACAAATAACATACACAGGGATCCCCAAGAGGCCAGTAGCTGATTTTTCAACAGAAACTCTAGTCCTGAAGAGAGTAGCAGGATATAATTAAAGTGATGAAAGAAAAAAAATCTATAAGCTATGGTTTTCACAGTAGTCATGTATGGATGTGAGAGTTGGACTGTAAAGAAAGCTGAGCACCAAAGAATTGATGCTTTTGAACTGCGGTGCTGGAGAAGACTCTTGAGAGTCCCTTGGACTGAAAGGAGATCCAATCAGTCAATCCAAAAGGAAATCAGTCCTGAATATTCATTGGAAGGACTAATGCTGAAGCTGAAACTCCAATATTTTGGCCACCTGATATGAAGAACTGAGTCACTGGAAAAGACCCTAATGCTGGGAAAGATTGAAGGCAGAAGGAGAAGGGAATGACAGAGGATGAGATGGTTGGATGGCATCACCAACTCAATGGACATGAGTTTGAGGAAACTCTGGCAGTTGGTGAAGGACGGGGAAGCCTGGTGTGCTTTAGTCCTTGGAGTCTTAGTCAGACACAATTGAGTGACTGAACTGAACTGAACTGAGCTATATATACTGTCAATAAGAGACCCACCTCGGACCTAGGAACACATAAAAACTGAAAGTGAGGGGTTGGAAAAAGATACTCCATGCAAATGGAAATCAAAAGAAAATGGGAGGGCTACTCACATCAGATAAAATAGACTTTAAATAAAGACCAATACAAGAGACAACAGAGAACACTACAAAATGATCAAGGGATCAATCCAAGAAGAAGATATAACAATTATAAGTATATATGCACCCAACATACGAGCACCTCAATATATAAGGCAAATGCTAACAACTATTACGGAGAAGGCAATGACACCCCACTCCAGGACTCTTGCCTGGAAAATCCCATGGATGGAGGAGCCTGGTGGCTGCAGTCCATGGGGTCACAAAGAGTCGGACATGACTGTGCGACTTCCCTTTTACTTTTCACTTTCATGCATTGGAGAAGGAAAAGACAACCCACTCCAGTGTTCTTGCCTAGAGAATCCCGGGGATGGGGGAGCCTGGTGGGCTTCTGTCTATGGGGTCGCACAGAGTCGGACACGACTGAAGCAACTTAGTAGCAGCAGCAGCAAAAACAACTATTAAAATGGAAATTGATAGTAACACAATAATAGTAGGGGACTTTAACACCCCACTCACACCAATGGACAGATCAGCCAGACAGAAAATTAATAAGCACAAGCTTTAAATTATACATTAAACCAGTTAGACCTGGTAGTATCTATAGGGCACTTAACCCCAAAATGATAGATTTCCTTTCTTTCTCAAGTGCATTTGGAACATTCTCCAGGGTTTATCACATCTTGGTAAATTTAAAAAAATCGAAATCATTTCACTCATCATTTCTGACCACAATGGTATTTATAAGATTAGATACCAACTACAGGAAAAAAAAAAAAAAAACCTGTAAAAAATACACAAACACACGGAGCCTAAACCATACAATTCTGAATAACCAACAGATCACTGAAGAAATCAAAAAGGGAATGAAAATATGCCTAGAAACAAATGACAATGAAAACATGACCACTCAAAACCTGTGGGATGAGTAAAAGCAACGCTAAGAGGGAAGTTAACAACCATACAAGCCTGCCTCAAGAAACAGGAGACACAACAACTAAAGAACCTAACTTCACACCTAAAGCAACTAGTAAACGAAGATAAAAGATCATAAGACTCTTATGAGAAATTATATAGTAATAAAATAGAGAAACTGGCAGAAATGGACAGATTCTTAGAAAAGTGTAACCTTCAAAAACTGAACCAGGAAGAAATAGAAAATATGAACAGACCAATCACAAACATGGAAATTGAAACTATAATAAAAGTCTTTCAAAAAACAAAAGCCCAGGGCCAGATGGCTTCAGGCAAATTCTACCAAAAGACCTAACAGGTTTTGTGCTCAAACTCTTCAGGAACATTGCAGAGGAAGGAAAACGCCCTAATCCATTCTATGAGGCCACCATCACACTGATACCAAAACCAAAGATGCCACAAGAATAGAAAATTACAGAACAATATCACTGATGAACATAGATGCACAAATCCCCAACAAAAGTTTGGAAATCAGAATCCAACACAACATAAAAAGAGTTACATATCATAATCAAGTCAGTTTTATCCCAGGGATGCAAAGATTCTTCAATATATGGAAATCAATCAATGTGATATACCATATTAACCAATTGAAAGATAATTTCCATATGATAATCTCAGTAGACGCAGAGAAAGCCTTTGACAAACTTCAACAGTCATTTAAGATGAACATTCTCCAGAAGCAGGCACAGAAGGAGCATACCTCAACAGAAGAAAGACCATATGTGACAAACCTACAGCAAGCATTATTCCCAATGGTGAAAAACCTAAAGCATTTCATTTAAAATCTGGAACAAGACAAGGTACCCACTGTAACCACGACTATTCAACAGAGTTTTAGAAATCCTAGGCACAGCAATCAGAAAAGGAAAAGAAATAAAATCGAGATTGGAAAAGAGAAATAAAAACTCTCACCGTTTGCAGATGACGTGATACTATACATATAAAACCCTAAAGATGCCATCAGAAAAGTACTAGAGCTAATCAATGAATACAGTAAATTTGCAGGGTATAAAATTAATACACAGAAATCTCTTGCATTTCTATACACTACAATGAAAAATCAACAAGAAAAATTAAAGAAACAATCCCATTCACCATGGCAACAAAGATAATAAACTACTTAAGAATAAATCTGTCTAAAGAGGCCAATAGTAAAGAGGTAAATAGTTCTACTTTTGATATACCCATGAGCTCAAGGTCTTCCTACTATGCTATCTTGGCCACACTGTAGATTAAGAGTTTTTACAAAGAGAGCTCTCAGAGAGCTCCCTCTTCTCTTCTGCCATGTAAGGACAGTGGACATCTTCCAGTGTGAAGATGCTCATCTCTGCATCAGTAAGTGGACTCTTGCTAGACTCTGAGTCTGTTGGTGCCCTGATCGTATGCTTCCCAGCCTCCTGATCTGTGAGAAGTAAATGTATGTCCTTTAAGCCATATAGCCTATGGTATTTCTGACATGGTGGCTGGCATGAAGAAGCCACAGGGGATGCCCCTCCTCAACCCTCAACCCCCTTTTCACTTTACGTACTCTGAGAGAGATCCTTCTAGCACATGGTCTGACCTCAACCACAATTTATGTGCTGCATAATCATGTACTTGGTAGGTAGCTCAGATCGCTCTCTTGAGCCCCACATCCAAATATTCAACTCTGTCTTAGGCATCTTAATCGTAACATATCCCACACTGAACTTACCATTTCTCGTGTTCCAGTTTATCCCTTCTCCTATCTTGGGTTGATCACTCAAGCCAGCAACCAGACTCTATCTTCTCCCTCTCTGTCAACCTGCATATAAAAAAATCAAGCTTTGCTGAATCTGACTTCTCTTCATCTGCCGCACCCTGCAGCTCAGGCCTTCTTTAATGGTAGATGAATTCTTCCAATACCCTTGGAATACCTCCTTGCTTGTAGTCTCATTCTCCTCTTCTTCAGATTTCTTTCTAACCTGTGAATTGAAGTAGAACACTTCTATGCCCCAAATCCTTTCTTTACATCTCCTTGAAAGGCTTCAGGATAAAATCCAAGCTCCTAATGTATGCATGCTAAAACCTTAACACTATAGACCTGTTTTTCTTTCCTTTTATTTCAGCCTCATTAAAATATCCTCCATTTCCTGAAATAGCCAAGTTCTCTGGTTTCTCAGATATTACCCATGCTCATCTTCCTTATATAACATGCTTTCATCATTCTTAAAAGGAGTTGCAGCTATTCACTCATCCCCCAGTAGCCTCCTCTCATAACATAGTTTGTATTTCTGTAGTCTTTCTAAGTGACCCCGTAGTTTCACAACCACATTGTAATGCTTTTCTTCTTTGTCTGGTTCCTTCATGAGATTGCAAGCTGCTTAAAGGAGATAAGAGAGAAGCTTTTATTGCTACATCCTCACTTGTAGCTCTAGAAATATCCAATAGATACAGGGAGGAGGGAACACCTGCAGCGTTGTACTGCCCCTACTGGAATCAGCAAGAAGTCATCCTGCATCTGCCGCTGCTGCTAACTCGCTTCAGTCGTGTCCGACTCTGTGCGACCCCAAAGACGGCAGCCCGTCATGCTCCCCCATCCCCGGGGTTCTCCAGGCAAGAACACTGGAGTGGGTTGCCATTTCCTTTCACTTTCATCCTGCATGGGTGTGCTCTAAGTCACTTCAGTCGTGTCCCACTCTGTGCGATCCCATGAACTGTAGCCTGCCAGGCTCCTCTGTCCGTAAGATTCTCCAGGCAAGAATACTGGAGTTGAGTTTCCATGCTCTCCTACAGGGGATCTTCCCAACCCAGGGATCAAACCCACGTATCTTGTGTCTCCTGCATTGGCAGGTGGGTTCTTTATCACTAGTGCCAACAGGGAGATCCCACCTTTCATCCTAGGTGGTTGGGAATAGATTTTTCTATTCTCTGCTGGTTCAGATCTCAAATGCTTCACCAAAACACTGGACAACAGCCCTTTTGCAAAATCCCCAGAGGAGCCAAAGTCCGAGCAAAGCCCACGCACGGTTCACTTCTGTCCCTTACCTTGATCTGTCGTTTGCCCTACTCCTTCTCAGATGGCTTCCCCGGTGCATCAGTGGTAAAGAATACTCCTGCTCGGCTTCTTTCTCATGGTTTGCTTTAAAGTCTTCCTTAGTTAATCTCACTTTGATTTGTTCATTCTACTTCAGTCTCATCTTTTCTTCTAGTCCAAGGATTGACTGTAGCTCGCAGGAAGGGAAGAGCTGAGTGAAGAAGACGGGTTGACTGGAGCTGCACATGACCTCAGGCAAATCTGACGCTGAGTTTCAGTTATCAAATACAAGTAGTAATCTCTGTTTTCCTCACCTCACAGGGCTCCAATATGATCAGGTAAATAGGGTGTCATATGCAGTTTCAGGTAGTGAGCTGACTCCATTTCCCCATGCTGATCTTTCTGGGAGGGTAACTACTTCCAAGACAGGAGCTCACAGATTGAGGAGAGTGGTTTTTATTGGTCATCTCCATGGTGAAAATCAAAAATGTCCCCAGTCTGAAACTGCTACAAATATGGTACATCAGGGACTGTGACTTTCCTATGGGTCTTCAAAGGGTCCTGGGTGGGTGAATAATTCATTTTGATTCAAGAGGGATGGGCCTGAAACTCTTAGACCCAAGGGTGCAGAATACATTCATTTGGGTGAAATAACCTGTGATAATAGGTTAGTAATAAAATACTTGAATATAGGTTAATAATAATCATACTGATGTTCAGTGAGTAGGCCAATGTAAAGGTTTAAATAGTGAACTTACCCAAAAGGGAGGAAGAGCTTGGGGGTGGAGGGGGGAGACCAATACTCAAACTGTGTAGATCTGATTTTCCACATTTTGTGCTCTCAGCCTATGCCACACATGATCTACTTTCTACTCCTCACATGATTTAGAGTTGGCTCAGGTCAGAAATCCCCTAAGGTGGGTACTCTGGTTAATCAGTGTGTTTCCTGTCTGGGAAAGCAAAGGCAGATATTCACTCTCAGGGGTCTTTAACATTTTCTGAGTACCAATCCCTCTGGAAACCAGTAGAATCTATGGATCCTCTCACCAGAAAAGAGAACTAACACACATTCAAACAAAATTGTTTTTTTAATTCAAATTTATTGATTCAAATTGAAGGATAATTGCTTTAAAACATTGAGTTCATTTCTGCCATATATCAACAACACCCCGCTATAGGTATACGTATATTCTCACCCTCACGGACCTCCCTCCCACCTCTCACCCCATCCCACCCCTCTAGTTTGTCATTTGTGCCCTGCGTCACACTAGAAATTTCCACCAACTCTCTAGTTTCACATATGGTGATGGTTGTTAAAGGGCTACTCTCTCAATTCGTCCCACCCTCTCCCTCTGCCCCCATAACCACAAGTCTGTTCTTAGTTTCTTAGTGGTTAATTTAAAAAAAAAAAACGGAACGGATGGGGCTTCCTGTTTTTTTCCGCAACCCCACCTATGAGTTGCTGGTTGGAGAGTTCTAACCTTAAGCCGTGAATTAAAAGTATCTTTGGTCTCTTTCTGGCTTGGCTCTGGTCTGTGTCCAGAGTCCCCTTAAAATTCTGGAGAAGAGGAGCATGTGCTCCAGAAGGCGCGAGTGGTCTCTGACTCTGGAAATTCTACTGCTGCCTGTCTTGTTCCTGGCAACCAGCATACAAGGTACTTTCCACAGATTGTCTGCCTGTAACTGTGCACTGGAGGCCCAGTGAGATGGAAAAGGGAATACGGGCGTGTCTCCACCTGAAGTGGAGTAGTGGCTCCAGGCAGCAAGGATTTTCATCCTGGCAGCGGGGTTGGGGAGTCTTCCTTAAGCTTTGGAAAATCAGGCTCCATCTCTTTTCTCAAGCGGAAGCAACACAAATAGAACTTTGGTGAGATGGAGTAGTCCTCTCCCATTTCGTGCCATGGTGCGTCATCTGTGAAGTCTCTTTGCATTACAAAGAACGGAAGGCCGCAAGGGCAGCTGCCACACTGTAGGCTCCGGGATGCCGTGATCCTTGAGGCCTTCTTTGAGACCTCTGTCTATGCAAGGGGTTGTTTCATGAGCAAAAGTAAATAATGTCATTGCTCCAGAGAGAAATCAAAATTGTGGGAAAGGAAACTTGGGAAGGATGGCTCTGTCTAGGGTTGCTGAGTGGGAGTCTGAGCAGAGGCCTCAGTAGCAGGGAAACCCTGGAACATCTGATTAAACGCTAAGTTCGTTCTGCCATGGTTGTGTTCTATCCCCTTGTGTGGCAACTTTCCTTTTCCTGTTACACTTGTCCAGCCCTCCACTACCTGTCTTCCGAGGTCAGCTGAGAACTGAGAGCTAAGCTATTGCCTTTCTCGCTATTCCCCCTAATAAATACTTAAGCCTTTTTCATTAAAGGTGCTTTAATGCTCACTACTGTGGCAAAAATGAGTAAAAGTGAGTTTGGGCACGGGAAACAAATATAACGTTTTAAAATTATGATAGTATGTGACTTTGAGGCAGATGAGATAGCCATACTCAAAGGAAATCCTGGTGGCTACTCACGCAAGGCCTCTCAGGGTGGCAGGACATTTGACCTGGCTTATGACTGGCTTTGGGGGAGGAAGAAAATTTTTTCCGCCCTTCTAGGATCTCTGACTGGTGTAAGAATTAACCTGACATGAGATCAGCTAACAGGAGAAAATCAGAGTTTAATATTGTGTACATGCTTCCCTGGTGACTCAGAGGTTAAAGCATCTGCCTGGAAGGCAGGAGACCCGGGTTGGATCCCTGGGTCGGGAAGTCCTGGAGAAGGATATGGCAAGCCACTCCAGTACTCTTGCCTGGAGAATCCCATGGAGGGAGGAGCCTGGTAGGCTGCAGTCCATGGGGTCACAAAGAGTTGGACACAACTGAGCAACTTCACACGGGTGAAACCCAGAAAAAACAAGTAACTTGCTAAAATGGCTGAAGCCCTCATCTTAGATACCATCCTCTGCTAAAGACAAAAGAGAATGTTGAGGATGAAAGTTTGGGGAGGTTATCAGGAAAAGCACAGCAAATAAAGGTAAGGTTGTTAGACAGATTTAAGTTAGTGCCTTCTGCATTGATAAGAGTTTCTAGAGATTTGGTCATCCTCGTCTGGTACAGAGAGGGAGACAGCTTTATTAGTGGAGATTTCCCTTACAAATATAAATGTTTCTTATGAAAGAGTAACTCGTACAAGGTTTTCAGAATGTTTACCATGTCTGCTACTTCCTTAGAAAACAACCTACTTGAAACAATTAATATGCCAAAGAGACATCTTAGGGTGGCACATTCTGCTCCCTTACACTACGTCTAGAGACATGCTGTCTTCAGGCCTCCTGTGGCTGTGTGAGCTCCATGGGGCTTACTCAGCTCATAGGTCACTAATACGACCATGGGAGTAGGGGCTGGTATGAAGCATTCATACGATTGTTGGGAAAGATAGACATGCCAAGAGAAGCGGACTATCTCAGTGCTTTTCTAGACATGAGGCCATTGTGTCTAAATCTCCTCATGTGCAGAGTACGCCTGCAGATAGTTCTTTTATCTTCAGTTTATGACTCCCTCACGCGAAAGCCTGGTGGCACAGAGATTTTACAAAAAAACCCACCTGCCAATGCAGGAGATGTGGGTTCAATCCTTGGGTCAGGAAGACACCCTGGAGAAGGAAACGGCAACCTACACCAGTATTCTTGCCTGGGAACTCCCAACGGCAGAGGAGGCTGGTGGGCAACAGTCCATGGGGTCACAAAAGACTTGGACATGAATGAGTGATAAAACAACACCCCATAACCACATTTTGTCTAAATTCAACTTTGTGCTTTGCCTTGGAGGAGGTGCTTTCTCTCTTGCCTCTAGGCCTATATACATGCCTTTCCTTCTGCCTGAAATGTCCTGCATGCCCCCTCTCCAGCGCCTCCCATTCTTGCGTCACTTCCTCCCAGAAGCCTCAGGTTCCAGGTTATGGTTGGTGAACTGCTTGGCTGTCTGCTTCCTGGATCTCTTGAGCACAGGGACCCTGTCCATTGCTGAACCTAATACAGTGCCTAGCACGTGGCATGGGCTGAATAAATAATTGTTAAGCCTACGAATGAATGACACCAAAGAACTTCCATTCAGGCTATCTGTCCAGATTTTCCTGGGGGTATCATTATTCTTTTTTTCCCAGTAATGCATGTTTCTGTGGAGATATTTGGGAAGTATTTTTTAAATCTCCTCTTTTGGCCCTCCTCAGACTTGAGGTTCTCAGCTCTCTGATCTCCAGGCCCACTCCTCACTAGCAGGCATCTTCCTTGTCTCCCTCTAGCACCACAAAGTGACTAGAAGTAGCTTATTCTGGGAATCAGAAACTTATCTTCTTTTTTCTTAATTTGATTTTTAATTGGAGGATAATTGCTTTAAGACCTATGTTCTGAGTTCTAAGCTGTGGGGTTTCCTATAAATCATAAAAGCTTCCTGAGTCTCAATTTCTCAACTCTATTATGGGTATAATGATACGCTCCCCATTTTGTCAAGGGGTTATTATTAAGATCAATGAAATATGAATGTGAAATTGCTCTGTGATTGTGACCACAATACCACAATACAGTTTGAGACAGATAAGAGCCAGGAATATCATCAGGAAATTCCAAAGCCCAGTGCTCTCTCCTGGGCCACAGAACTGAATCTCTGCTTTTTAAACATCTTCAAACACATTCCCAAATTCTAACTCCTCATCTTGGTTCCAGCTATCTATTGCTGTGTAATAAGCCTCCACAAACCTGGGGCCTCCTCACCATGCATTTGGTCACTGCCATCTGGCCGATTAAATTCATGAGACTTCCCAACTAAGGAAAGAGCACTGTACTCTTCATCTTGCCCCATGACATGCATCTGAAGTCTTGATGCTTATTGCCAAATTACTTCCCTGAAAGGTTTGTACACATTTGCTAAACAGTTTATCTCAGTAGAGAGCTGCATGTAAGTCCATGTCAGTATCTTTAAAACAACGCTTTTGGTTCTTGAAATTTTATGAGAAACCACATGACTTGCTTTAGAGTATTAGAATTTCCCCTTTAGCACTTCCTTCTTCTTCCTGGGTAGACCTTTTTGTATGAAATTACCACTTCTTTTGGTCTGATTCCCCTCCCCTACACCATTTTAGTTTTACTTCTGTACAGACAAGAAACATGGGTAAACATAGGAAAGGTCTGCCTCATTTATAAACTGCACATAAATACAGTTACTTTATCCTAAGCATTCAGACACATGAACAGCTACTTCTTGTTAGAATTGAATCAAAGTAGTACTTTAACTAGTTTTATATCGAATAAAATATGGAATTGTTAAAAGGCAAATCAAAATATTTTTCAATTAACTTTAAAATTTGTTTAAAAAACAAAAATATCCAGAAAAACAAATATATGTATGTATATATATGTGTGTGTATATATATATATATAAGAAAATGAGGAGGAAGTGAAGAGATACCTGGAGAGGCAGCTTTGGAGTACAAAATGAAGCAGGGGAAAGTATAACAGAGTTTTGCCAGGAGAACACACTGGTCATAACAAACACCCTCTTCCAGCAACACAGGCGACAACTCTACACATGGACATCACCAGATGGTCAATACCGAAATCAGAATGATTATATTATTTGCAGCTGATGATGAAGCTCTATACAATCAGCAAAAACAAGACTGGGAGCTGACTGTGGCATAGAGCATGAAATCCTTATTGTAAAATGCAGACGCAAGTTGAAGAAAGTAGGGAAAATTACTAGGTCATGCAGGTACGCTGCTAAGTCCCTTCAGTCGTGTTCGACTCTGTGCGACCCCATAGACGGCAGCCCACCAAGCTCCCCTATCCCTGGGATTCTCTAGGCAAGAATACTGGAGTGGGTTGCCATTTCCTTCTCCAATGCGTCGAAGTGAAAAGTGAAAGTGAAGTCGCTCAGTCGTGTCTGACTCTTCCCAACCCCATGGACTGCAGCCTACCAGGATCCTCCGTCCGTGGGATTTTCCAGGCAAGAGTACTGGAGTGGGGTGCCATTGCCTTCATGCAGGTATGACCTAAATCAAATCCCTTGCAATTGTACAGTGGAAGCGACAAATATATTCAAGGGAGTAGATCCGATAGACAGAGTGCCTGAAGAACTATGGATGGAGGTTCATAACATAGAACAGGAAGTGGTGATCAAAGTCATCTCCAGGAAAAAGAAATGCAACAACGCAAAACGGTTGTCTGAAGAGGCCTTACAAATACCCGAGAAAAGAAGAGAAGCGAACGGCAAAGGGGAAAAGGACAGATACACCCATCTGAACGCAGAGTTCCAAAGAATAACAAGGAGAAACATGAAACCCTTCCTAAAGTGATCAAAGTAAATAAACAGAGGAAAACAATAGAATGGGAGAGACTGGAGATCTTTTCAAGAAAATTAGAGATACCAAGGGAACATTTCATGCAAAGATGGCCAAAATAAAGTACAGAAATGGTATGGACCTAACAGAAGCAGAAGATATTAAGAAGAAGTGAAAAAAAACACACAGAGGAACTATACAAAAAAGATCTTAATGACCCAGAAAACCATGATGGTGTGATCACTCATCTAGAGCCAGACATCCTGGAGTGTGAAGTCAAGTGGACCTTAGGAAGCATCACTACAAACAAAGCTAGTGGAAGTGATGGAATTCGAGCGGAGCTATTTCAAATCCTGAAAGATGACGCTGTGAAAGTGTTGCACTCGATATGCCAGCAAATTTGGAAACCTCAGCAGTGGCCTCAGGACTGGAAGAGGTGTTTTTCTTCCAGTCCCAAAGAAAGGCAATGCCAAAAATGTTTGAACTACCACACCATTGTACTCATCTCACACACTAGCAAAGTAATGCTCAAAATTCTCCAAGGGAGGCTTCAACAGTATATGAACCAAGAACTTCCAGATAGTCAAGCTGGATTTAGAAAAGGCAGAGGAACCAGAGATCAAATTGCCAACATCCATTGGATCATAGAAAAAGCAAGGGAATTCCAGAAAAACATCTATTTCTGCTTCATTTACTATGGCTCATTGACACAACCTTTGACTGTGTGGATCACAACAAACTTTGGAAAACTGTTAAAGAGAAAGGAACAACAGTCCATCTTACCTGCTTCCTGAGAAACCTTTTTACAGGTCAAGAGGCAACAGTTAGAACTGGACATGGAACAATGTACTGGTTCAAAATTGAGAAAAGAATACGTCAAGACTATATACTGTCACCCTGCTTATTTAACTTATATGCAGAGTACATCATGTGAAATGCTTGGCTGGATGAAGCACAAGCAGAAATCAAGATTGCCGATAGAAATATAATAACCTCAGATATGCAGATGATACCACCCTTATGGCAGAAAGCAAAGAGGAATTAAAGAGCCACGTGATGAAGGGAAAAGGGGAGAGTGAAAAAAATGGCTTAAAACTCAACTCAAAACTAAGATCATGGCATTTGGTCCCATCAATTCATGGCAAATAGATGGGGATGAAATGGAAAGAGTGACAGACTTTATCTTGTTGAGCTCCAAAATCACTGAAGATAGTAACTGCAGTCATGAATTTAAAAGATGCTTGCTCCTTGGAAGAAAAGCTATGACAAACCTAGACAGCATCTTAAAAAGCAGAGACATTACTTTGCTGACAAAAGTCCGTCTAGTCAAAGCTATGGTTTGTCCAGCAGTCATGTGTGCATCTGAGAGGTGGACCGTCAAGAAAGCTGAGCACCGAAGAATTGATGCTTTTGCACTGTGGTGTTAGAGAAGGCTCTTGAGAGTCCCTTGGACTGCAAGGAGATCCAACCAGTCAATCTTAAAGGAAATCAACCCTGAATATTTATTGGAAGGACTGGTGCTAAAGATGAAACTCCAATACTTTGGCCACTTAATGCAAAGAGCTGACTCATTGGAAAAGACCCTGATGCTGGGAAAGATGGAAGGCAGGAGGAGAAGGGGATGACAGACGACAATATGGTTGGATGGCATCACCGACTCAATGGACATGAGTCTGAACAAGCTCTGGGAGATGGTGAAGGACAGGGAGGTCTGGAGTGCTGCAGTCCATGGGGTTGCAAAGAGTCAGACATGACTGAGTGACTGAACAATAACAACAATGGATGGAAAATATCAATGAATTTATCTGAGTTTATTAGAAAATCCTCTGTAATAGACTAAACCACTACTTTGATATCTCAAATTGTACTATAATGTCTGTATGCTAATTTTTGCAATCTATAGTATAATAGTAATATTAATGCATCTTTATTCAACTTGTGACTGGATTATAGGAGAATTTTAGAAGAGTAGAATGTTTTTCCATTTTTTATGGTTAATCAAGCATTCTTTCTTCTGTTTCTATCTGGATGTGGCTTTCGAAGGCCACACTATCATTAGATATTTCATAGCAAAACTCACTGTTCCTTTTTAAATTCATTTTTATTTTATAGTGGAGTATAGTTGATTTACAATATTGTGTTAGCTTCAGGTGTACAGCAAGGTGACTCTATTATACCTATGAAAGTGAAAGTGAAAGTTGCGCAGTCATGTCTGACTCTTTGCAACCCCATGGACTATACAATCCATGGAATTCTCTAGGCCAGAATACTGGAGTGGGTAGCCTTTCCCTTCTCCAGGGAATTTTCCCAACTCAGGGATCAAACCCAGGTCTCTCACATTGCAGGTGGATTCTTTACCAGCTGAGCTACCAGGGAAGCTATACATATACATATATTCTTTCTTTTTTCATATCCTTTTCCCAAAACTCACTTTTCCTTTGCTATTCTCAGGCATGAGTCTTAGCCCATTTGAGACGGCTGGGTTTTCATTTCAAGGTTTCTCTAGCTGCTTTTCATTGCTTTGTAGATATCTGAAACCATGAATGATATACAAAGCACTCTTTTGTGTTGTATCTTTTGAGAAACAACTTTCTGGGCAGCTTCTTCACTGCTCCTCTGCTGTATATGTCATAAGAGTCATCTTTGATTCTTTTATCCAGGACCCAACCGTAAGACTTCCCTGGTGGCTCAGATGGTAAAGAATCTGCCTGCAGTGCCGGAGACCCAGGTTCAATCCCTGGGACAGGAAGATCCCCTAAAGAAGGGAGTGTCTACCGAGTCCAATATTCTTGCCTGGGAATACCATTGACAGAGGAGCCTGGCAGGCTACAATGCATGGGGTTACAGAGAGTTGGACACAACTAAGTGACTCACACACACAAGCGTAAGACAGGGCTGCTACACTGGCCCAGGTGGGCACATTATGATACTTAAGAAACAGTTCATTCTTCACAAGTAATTAAGTGAAGTCGCTCAGTCGTGTCCAACTCTTTGCGACCCCATGGACTGTAGCCTTCCAGGCCCCTCTATCCATGGGATTTTCCAGGCAATATACTGGAGTGGATTGCCATTGCCTTCTCCAGGGGAACTTCCTGACCCAGGGATTGAACCCGGGTCTCTCCCTCTGTAGAGAGATGCTTTACCATCTGAGCCACCAGGGAAGTCCACAAGTAATTAAAAAAAAAAATAACTCAAATTTCTACTTGAGGTCTCTCTAAAGATGTTAAAAGGAATCCAATTTATAAGCTATAGCAATACTTCCTCTTCCTATCATACACTTATCTGCCCTCTTCAGTCTTCTCAAACTATTCCATTCCCCCACAGCTCAGAGATTCTCATTCTCTTGAGCCATAATGTTATAGAACCTCTATTTTCTAAACCAACCCGAGTGGTTCCTCATAAAGGTCAAACAAATCTTAAGAAGTAAGCAAGAAGAGGCTTCTAGGTGGCCAGTGATAAAGAAATCCTTCTGTAACGCAGGAGACACAGGTTGATCTCTGGGTCAAGAAGATCCCCTGGAGGAAAAAACAGCAACCCATTCCATATTCTTGCCTGGAAAAT